>NC_056700.1:6929978-7229978 GCF_018831695.1 Puntigrus tetrazona
TCGTCTTTGAAGGCTCCGACCTTACCATCGGCCGCTGAGAACAACGTCGGCTTTGATGGCTAAGGGGTACGCGGCAGCAGGATTGGCTGGGTCTTGCATGCACACTATGGCGGTGTTGCAGGCATACCAAGCCGACCTGCTGAAAGAGATCGATGAGGGAGAAGGGGTCAGGTCCGATGACATCGCAGAACTGCGTCGGACGGCTGACCTCTGCCTCCGTGTCACTAAGGAGACCGCCTGTGCTGTAGGACGGTCTATGTCATCCCTTGTGGCCGCGGAGAGTCATCTCTGGCTGACCCTGTCTGACATGAAAGAGCGGGACAGGGTCTGCCTATTGGACGCCCCCCTGCAGCCTTCTGGCCTATTCGGCGACTCTGTTAACAAGGTCGTCGATAGGTACCAGGAGGCCCGTAAACAGGCGGCGGCGTTCAAGAGTTTCCTCCCACGTCGGTCTCAGGGGGCATCGGGACGAGAGATGCCCCCACCGCGTGCCAGCTCCTTGTAGAGGCGAGTGCAAAAACAGAGCGTCGCCTCTCGTTCCCCTCCTAAAAAACAACAGGGGGCGAAGCGGCGCTCTGGGCCGGGGACTTCCGGGCCCAAAGACCTGAGGGCCTTTTTGGACAGGAAGTCCACGGCCAAGAAGCCCTGATATGAGTGGTTCAGGGCTTCTGAGGGCTGCCCCTCCTGGGGAGGATCAGGTTATGTCTGGTCAGACGGCAACCGTTCCTCCTCAGGGCCCTCAGGGAGTAACTCTGCTATCTCTGCCCTCGTGCCAGAGCGCAGAGGCTCCCAGCACGTTTCCCCAGTCGGATTCACCCGAGGGTGCGTCACTGCCGGGGAACGCGCCACCCCTGCGGGGGTCCCATTTACAGCTAGCCCGGTGTCCGCCTGCCGGTCAACCGCTTCAGGCCACCGAGTTACCTGTATCTCACACACCAGAGGTCAGCCTCGAGAGGCTGATTCCCTTAGTAGATTATTTAGCAGCGTGGAAACTTCTGCCAAATGTATCTCAATGGGTCATACTGACGATAGAGAAAGGCTATCGAATTCAGTTCGGTTCTCCACCACCGACATTCAGGGGAGTCACACCGACAGTAGTCGGCCCCCAGCAAGCTCTGGTGATGGAACAGGAAGTAGAATCCCTGCTCAGGAAGGAAGCCATCGAGGTGGTCCCTCCTCATGCTCTGGAATCTGGATTTTACAGCCGCTACTTCATTGTTCCAAAGAAGGACGGGGGGTTGCGTCCTATCATAGATCTGAGGGTCTTAAACCGCTCAGTCAACAGACTGAAGTTCAAAATGCTTACCATCAAGCATGTGGTGACTCAAATCAGATCCGAGGACTGGTTTGTCAACATAGACCTGAAAGACGCATACTTCCATATATCCATCCTTCCTCAGCACAGGAAGTTTCTGAGGTTTGCTTTCGGGGGCGTAGCATACCAATATCGAGTACTTCCGTTCGGCCTAGCACTCTCACCCCGCACATTTACGAAGTGTATGGATGCAGCTCTGGCTCCACTGAGACTCCAGGGCATCCGCATACTCAATTATATCGACGATTGGTTGATATTAGCTCAATCAGAGCAGATGGCAGTTCAACATCGAGATGTTGTTCTGTCTCACATGGGGGAGCTGGGTTTGAGACTGAACGCCAAGAAGAGTGTATTGCGTCCCGCTCAGAGGACCACATACCTAGGCGTGGTGTGGGATTCGACCACAATGTGGGCACGTTTGTCTCCTGCCCGTGTGCAGTCAATCCTCATGTCAGTCGAGAGAGTCAGGGAAGGCCAGTCTTGTGCCTTAGACTTGTGGAGGAAGCCTTGGTTCCTGAATCAGGGCCCAAGGTTGGGAGCTCTATGTCGCCGTACCTCCCTTGCGACAGATGCATCCCTAACCGGTTGGGGCGCAGTATTGAACGGGCGCCCGGCCCACGGTCTGTGGAGCGATCACCACATGATTGGCATATCAATCTGCTAGAGATGTTAGCGGTATTTCGTGCTTTGAAGCACTTTCTCCCAGACCTGAGAGGTCACCATGTGTTGGTGCACACCGACAACACAGCGGTGGTCTCTTACATCAACCACCAGGGAGGTCTGCGTTCACGCCCCTTGAACAAGCTGGCGCACCAGATCCTTGTGTGGTCCCAGGACAAAATCTGCTCGCTGAGAGCGACCTACATCCCTGGGCATCTCAATAGGGAGCCGACACCCTGTCGAAACAGGGGTTGAGGCCGGGGGAATGGATGCTTCACCCCGACGTGGTGAAGCAGATCTGGTCGAGATTTTACCAGGCAGAGGTGGACCTCTTTGCTTCTCGAGGGAATGCACAATGTCCCCTCTGGTTCTCTCTAGTTCATCCAGCTCCCCTGGGACTGGATGCCATGTCACAGGCGTGGCCGAGGCGTCGCCTGTACGCATTTCCCCCGATTGCCCTGCTCCCCGGAGTTCTGGCGAGAGTGCGCCAGGACGGAGTCAGACTACTGCTGGTAGCCCCGTTCTGGCCGGGCCGAGTATGGTTTGCGGACCTCATCGGCCTAGTAGACGGTCATCCGTGGGAGATCCCCCTGAGGCCGGATCTACTCTCTCAGGCGGGGGGAACAATAGTTCACCCTCGCCCGGAGTTATTAAAGCTGTGGGTGTGGCCCCTGAGGGGGCACAACTCATAGCCTCTGGTCTTTCAGCTGAGGTTGTTGAGACCATCCTCCAATCCAGAGCTCCCTCTACGAGGAGCGTGTATGCCAGGAGGTGGGAAATGTTCACTTCCTGGTGTGGAGACCACCACTTAAACCCAGTTAACTGCCCAGTAGGTTCAGTGCTGGAGTTCCTTCAGGCGAGATTCTCCACCGGGTTATCCCACTCCACCCTAAAGGTCTACGTGGCAGCTGTATCTGCATATCATGACCCTATTGGTGGCCACTCAGTGGGCAGACACCCATTAGTTACACGATTCCTCCACGGTGTGCTGAGGCTGAGACCTCCAGTGCGGACCAGAATTCCCCCCTGGGATTTGGTTGTGGTGTTAGAGGCTCTGTGTAAGGCACCCTTCGAGCCCCTCGAAGAGGTTCCCTTACCTGTCTTATCTTTTAAGACAGCATTTCTCCTCGCCATCCCCTCTCTGCGGAGGGTGGGAGATCTGCAGGCCCTCTCAGTGGCCCCTACTCACCTGGACTTTGCCCCAGGCATGTCCAAGGCTTTTTTATACCCACGAGTGGGTTATACACCTAAAGTGCCCTCTGTTACACCGCAGCCGATCGTACTGCAGGCCTTCTGTCCTCCCCCCTTCCAGGATCCAGATCAGCGGAAGTCCAACTGCATGTGTGCGAGCACTGGACACTTATGTGCGCAGGACTGCGTCTCTGCGGAGGTCGGACCAATTACTTATTTGTTTTGGTCCGACGCATAGGGGTGGCGCTGCTGCTAAGCGGACTGTTAGCAGGTGGATAGTTGAGGCTATCCACCTGGCCTATGAGGCCTCTGCACTCCCATGCCCTCTCGGGGTCAGAGCGCACTCTACCAGGGGTATGGCGGCCTCTAAGGCCTATCTTAGCGGTGTCCCCCTCGGGGACATCTGCAACGCTGCGGGGTGGTCCACGCCCTCCACTTTTGCCCGGTTCTACAACTTGGACATGAGGGCTGCTCCTGGCTCCTCGGTCCTTTCCTGATGGGTGGTCTGAGGACCCCTTTTCAGGCAGGGCCTTGGAAGTATGGCGGCGTGGGCATCTCGTTCCCAAAGCGTTTGTGACGCAGCTCGAGTTCCTGAAGAGGAACGTCTCAGGTTACGAATGTAACCATGGTTCCTCTAGGGAACGAGACGCTGCGTCCCGATGCCATACTTCCCGCACCCCTGCCGGCGCTTACTTCACTACGAGGCTGGCGCCGGCATCGCAGAGCGTGACTTTATACTTCCTGGTCGGTGACGTCATCTCGTCCATGACGTCGCTCCCCTCCATTGGACAGATTTCACACGTGGTTCAGAACGGCTCACGCCGAAGGCGTTCCCAAAGCATTTGTGACGCAGCGTCTCGTTCCCTAGAGGAACCATGGTTACATTCGTAACCTTGAGACGTTCCCGACTTCAGTAAGTCCATAGATATCAGCCAGTCTCCAGGTTAAGGCATTCTATCTGGCCGTTTGACTGAGGGTGGTCTCCTGACGTGAGACTTATATTTATATTGAGCTGTCTGCAGAAAGCTTTCCAGACTTGAGAAGTAAACTGGGACCCTCTGTCACTAACAATGTCCTCAGGAAGGCCGTAGACATGGAACACAATGTGGAACAGAGCCTGGGCTGTTTACATTGCGGTGGGGAGTCCTTTCATAGGGACTAGACGGCAGGATTTGGAAAACCGATCAATGATTATTGGGATGGTGGTGAAGTGGTTGGAGGGTGGTAGGTCTGTAATAAAGTCTATGGATAGATGGGACCAGGGTCATTGGGGAATAGGGAGTGGCTGGAGGAGTCCCGAGGGTAACTCTTTGGGTGTTTTAGGGTGCGCACATACTTGGCAGGACTTGACATGAGCAGTAATCTTGGTAGACATTTCGGACCACCAAAAGGAGTTATACATTTACATTTACGTTTACATTTAGTCATTTTGCAGACGCTTTTATCCAAAGCGACTTACAATTGAGAGTACAACAGCGATTCATTTTTTTTGAGAGACAAACAGACAGAGTAAGTGCTTATAACACCCAGTCACAGGGAGTGTTCAAATTAGTACATGCCAGAAGGGAAGGAATAAACAAGAGGGAGGAGAAGTGAGACAGAGACAGTGAGAGTAATTTTTTTTTTTTTTATGATGAGGTCAGGTATTGCTGAAGGATGTGAGTTTTCAGCAGTTTCTTAAAGATTGACAAAGATCCAGCATTTCGGATATGTACGGGAAGATCGTTCCACCAGCCAGGAACAGAGAACGAGAAAGTTCTGGAAAGTGATTTCGAGCCTCTTTGAGATGGTACCATGAGGCGTCGCTCGCTAGCAGATCTCAGACTTCTAGAGGGTTCTAGATTTGTAATAGTGAGTGGAAGTAGACCGGTGCCGAGT
This sequence comes from Puntigrus tetrazona, assembly GCF_018831695.1. Lineage (NCBI taxonomy): Eukaryota > Metazoa > Chordata > Actinopteri > Cypriniformes > Cyprinidae > Puntigrus > Puntigrus tetrazona. The sequence goes on from NC_056700.1 coordinate 6,935,023, forward strand.
CTGTGGTTGTTCTATATGTAAGCATCAGTGCCTTGAACTTGATGCGAGCTGCAATCGGTAGCCAATGTAAGGAGATAAAGAGAGGTGTAACATGGGTTCTTTTGGGCTCATTGAATACCAGCCGTGCTGCTGCATTCTGAATCATTTGTAGAGGTTTTATTGTGTTTGATGGAAGTCCAGCCAGAAGAGCATTGCAGTAGTCCAGTCTAGAAATGACAAGGGCCTGGACAAGTAGCTGTGCAGCTTGCTCTGTTAGAAAGGGCCTGATCTTTCTGATGTTGTGTAATGCAAACCTGCAGGATCGAGCAGTCTTTGCAATGTGATCTTTGAAGGTTAGTTGGTCATCGAGGATTACACCAAGATTTCTGACTGAGGTTGATGGGGTAATTGAAGAAGAACCTAGCTGGATGGTGAAGTCATGCTGTGTAATTGGAGTGGCAGGGAATACAAGCAGCTCAGTCTTTGTCAGGTTGAGCTGTAGGTGGTACTCTTGCATCCATGCCGAGATGTCCGCCAGGCAACCCGAGATCCGAGTAGCTACCGTTGGATCATTTGGATGAAAATAGAGGTAGAGCTGTGTGTCATCGGCGTAGCAGTGGTAGGAGAATCCGTGAGCCTGTATGATGGGGCCTAGTGATGTAGTGTAAATGGAGAAGAGGAGGGGTCCAAGAACCGATCCCTGAGGAACCCCAGTGACCAGTTGATGTGCTGTGGATACTTCTCCTCCCCAGGCCACCCTAAAAAACCTACCATTGAGATAGGATTCGAACCAACGAAGTGGGATCCCAGAGATGCCCAGTGATGAGAGGGTAGACAGCAGGATCTGATGATTCACAGTGTCAAAAGCAGCAGATAGATCCAGCAGAATGAGAACTGATGATTTGGATTCAGCTCTTGCAGTCCGCAGGGCTTCAGTGACTGAGAGCAGTGCAGTCTCAGTTGAATGGCCGCACCTGAAACCTGATTGGTTATGGTCCAGTTTGTTGTTTTGCGAAAGAAACAGTGATACCTGGTTCAAAACCACTCTTTCAAGTGTTTTCGCTATGAATGGAAGAAGAGAAACTGGCCTGTAGTTATCAATAAGGGAAGTGTTTAAAGTGGGCTTTTTGAGCAGTGGGGTTACCCGAGCCTGCTTAAATGCTGTGGGGAAGGTGCCTGTGAGGAGAGATGTGTTGATGATGTGCGTGAGTGCCGGCAAGACTGTGGGGAGATTGCTTGCAGAAGATGAGAGGGTATGGGGTCTAGCGGACATGTTGTTGGATGGCTGGAGAGGAGAAGTTTGGATACTTCTGCCTCAGTGAGGGAGCAGAAGGAGAAAGTGGAGGAATCGGTAGTCGATGTGGTTGGTTGAAGGTTGTGCGTTGGGGGGGGGGGCTGAGAACTGGCTACTGATCGCTTTTGTTTTGTTTGTAAAAAATGTGGCAAAATCGTCAGGTGATATTGAGGTGGTGGGAGGTGGTGGAGGGGGATAGAGCAGGGAGTTAAATGATCTGAAGAGCTTACGTGTGTCTGAAGTGTTGTTGATCTTGTTTTGGAAGTATGATGATTTGGCAGTGCGGATTTCAGTTTTGTGCCAGTTTAATCATACGGGAAATACCTGGATGACCTGCAGCAAGAGAAGTTGATGGGGTGGTGTTCGTCTTGAGTGGGTATCTGCCTTACCATTTTTACGGCCTGGTCGGTAGATAATGGTGAAATGGAAGCAGGTGAAAAAAAGAGACCAGCGAGCTTGACGAGGATTCAAACGTTTGGCATTCTTTATGTATTCCAGATTCTTGTGATCTATGATAACCTGGAACGGTTGAGCAGCTCCCTCTAGCCAGTGCCTCCATTCTTCTAGATCCATTAGATCTCCATTCTTCACAACAACTCCTTATTTCCACATCATAATTTCTCCCTGCTGATGATAGTTTTCTAAAGAAAAAAGCACAAGAATGTACCTTGCCTGTAGTTTCTGACTTTTGTGAAAGAACAGCTCAGATTCCACAGTCAGACGCATCCATTTCTACGATGAATGGTAGATCTGGATTTGGGTGATTCAGGATAGGGGCGGTCGTGAACCTTCGTTTCAGGGTAGTGAAGGCTTGGTTAGCCTCCTCTGTCCACTTAAGCTTAGTAGGTTTGCCTTTTAGCAGTGAAGTCAGGGGGGATGCGTCTGTACTGTAGTCAAGAATAAAATGTCTATAGAAATTGGCAAAACCTAAAAACCTTCACAGTAGTGGGCTGAGGCCAATCGGTTACTGCCTGACCCTTTACCTCATTCACCTTGACTCCTTGGTAACTTATATTATACCCTAGGAATGAGGTCTGAGCGACATGGAATTCAGATTTTTCTGCCTTGACATAGAGCTGATTTTCCAGAAGTCTTGACAAATTTTATCTTGATTTTATCTTGCTTCTGTGAGGCATAGCATTGGGTAATAGATCGAAAGCACAGTCCCAGGGATGATGTGGGGGTAATTGTGTGGCTTTTGTTTTACTGAAAACATCCAAGAGATAATTATAACAGGAGGGTATGTTACCTGATTTGAGATTTAGTGGACTTTCGACGCAGGAAATGAGACCAGGGGGAATGGAGATGAGTCAGTACTCGGGTGAGGGCTGTAAGGGGTTAAATCAAAACCTGTAAATGCAATAAGACCAATCTGAGAAGGCATGTTCAAAGGAACAAAAGGACTTCAAAAAGACCGAACATGCATTGACCTTTGACCAGGGCCTCTGGATTCTGTTCTGCAGGAAAAGGGGGGCCCTTGTTAGCGTGGTTTTACAATTGGTTGTTTCACAAAAAACATTCTATCTCCTTGGCCTTTCTGAAAAATTTCTGAAATTAATTAGTATTAATTAGTAACATTGGAAATTCTGTGTTTTAAGGAGCTAAATCAAAAACCTGTAATGCAATGAGACTAATCTGTGAAGGGATATCCAAAGAAACAAATGGACTTCAAAAAGAGAGTAAACAACACCCCTGTTTTTGGTCATCTCTCCCTGTTGCTTTACGACACCCTTTTCACCTCTGCTCTTCCTGCTTCCCCTCCTTCTGCCCAAAAGACTTGGCTTAAAGTTCATTAGCAATAAGGCATTATATATCATGTGTCTTGTGAACCTATTGTTCTTCACTTTCATGTTTGGTCTCATTTGAAAGGTCTCAGTGCGATTGGTAAATTGGTCTCAATTTCACAATAATCACTTATATTATAGTATAGTATAATTTAGTAGAACTGTGTCTATTTAGGAAATGGCCGCATTAAGTTAAGCGATCTATGGGGTAGCCTCTGACTAAGACCTGGACTAGCCCAGATGTGTTGTGAGTCCGTTCTGGCCAAACAAACGTTCTGACTCCTAACGAACGATAAGTCGAAACTAGGAAGTGTTATAGTTAATTAATGATCCAAATTTAATCACAACTAGAGGGATCAGCAGTTACATTTAAATATAATATCGACTAAAAACTGGAAAAAACTAAAATCATGAAATATTGGAGTCAGATAAAATTATGTGAAGGGTCAGAATTAAAATTGGAAAAAGAAAAAGATTAATAAATATGAGTGATTTTTAAAGAAAAGCAAGGAAAAGACATTGACCTTCGACCAGGGCCTCTGGATTCCGTTCTTCAGGAAAAGGGGGACCCTTACAGTGTCATAAATTAACATCTCAGGAAAATGTTATGGGGTTTTAAATCAAAATATGATTTTCTGTTATGAAACAGGACGTTGATTTCATATGTTCTCATAAAAGGATTTTTTTTGCATTTTTTTTGCATGTTTTATTTTAAACAATGTAAAGAATCTTAAAACTCTTTTTTTGTCCAATTTGTCCAAGAAACCTGTCTGCATTTAAGTTGTGATAAAACAAGAACACATAGTTATGTGTGTGTGTGTGTGTGTTTAAAAGCAGAGGCTTGGTTCTTTTATTTTGATATATAAATATGTTAATGTATGCATAGCAGAAAATATATGAAGGGCATTAAATTTAGGTGAAAATCATCAAAAATGCTGGCGGTGGCTAGCAAATAAAAAAAGGGCTAGTGGGGAAAGAGTTAAATAACAATAATACAATACGTTGGCCAGACTTTATCATTATTAGTTAAATTTGCTTCTATAATTGCAACGTGTTTAAGGGCCGCTTGCTGCTATTAAGTGTAAACAATTTGTGGGTTTGACGTAATTATTTTCTGTAGACTGGGGGCAATAAAATACAAAATTAACACCTGAATGACTGATTATCCTCAAACAAGTAACGTGGCAAATTAAAAATGTCTGTTTTGCCTCATTTGTTTAAATTTACACACAATCTATTTTTCCGTGATTACAGTGGAGCTAATTAAAAGACTGAAAGACTGGACTGTGTATGTGAACCTTTGCAAGTACATTGAATTTAATTAAATTTGCCTTATTTATCAGATATAGGGCTGTCACTCAGGTATTTTTAATAAGTGTGGCAGGATAATTGCAGGTCTGTGCTCTGGCTCAAATTAGACCACTCATATAGTTTCTAATGTAATCACTCTTAAGCCTCTATAATTAATTTCCATAGTTACATAAAATAAATTTTGAGCTGAGACCTTTCTATAATATTCCATGCTGAAATAACAGTAGTTGACATATCTTAAATACCTATCATTCTTTTACATATAGCTTAACACTTACATTTTCAGTAGGAGCACAGAAGTTGAAAAATGTACATTTATCAAGTAATGGACTTTTAATTATATAGACCAAAAAACACTGAGACGCTTCTTATGAAATGTCTTAAATGTACTAGAATCTACAACAATATAAACACCATCAAGTAAATAGCAATCAGCAATAGACTATAAGAAATAATTTACCATAAGAATATAAATATGTATTAATTGCAAATTGCTCTAAAATAAATACATGACTGTGCCATATTTTTACTTTGAAATTTGCATCGCTCCAAATTATCCAGGGGACCTTTTATCACAGTTTAACTGAGTAATTATTAGTTTAGGGCCGATCAAAAATATACCATGTGGGTTTTTTTTGTTTGTTTGTGTGTGTGTGTGTGTGTGTGTGTGTGTGTGTGTGTTTAGATAAATGGAACATAACTTTTTTCTTTCTCATATATTTTAAAGTATTGGTTGGTTGTATTAAATAATGTGAAAATATTTAAGATTTTTGTGCACATTGAGAAAATGATTTGCATGATTTAGAATTTGTATGAACTTCATGAAGAAACAATGAACAGTAGTGTCTTGCTTCTGCTTTTTAAAACATTTCATTGGTCCACATACTGTGTGTTGATGTAACTTGCAGAAAGAGCCACATTACTAATGATCGAACAATGAATAGTGTAAGTGCGGTTGCACTTGATATCAGAACACTTGTAACAGGGCTGTATAATCAGATTCCAGAAACAGATCTGTTTATTAGTTAATGTATGGGTTTCGTTGTCTACTCAATTCAATGTGTTGAGTGGTTCCTGCGTTTTTCAGCATTTATGATATAGGGTGGAGATTTATAGAAAAAGCAAAGAAATGGAGTGAAAAATAGGACAGCAGTCATTAAATAGGGCAGCAGTCATCAATCTCCAATAAGACCCATTTTAATAGTCCCTTCTCAGTGTGTTCCCTGTAATTTTACAGCATTACATTAACACTGCATCAGCTTTCACCAGGTTTTATGAAAATTATAATAATTATAGCAATTGTGTTCTCTCACAGGGTAAACAAGCCTGGTAATGTATTTTGTGACACCTAGGGTCCCTGGTGGAATAGTCCCAGTATCGAGTCATGCAATCCATACCATGAGTAATCTGAAAAACATGTAAAATTGGATGAGCACTTTAAATTATCAGACAGTGTTGCATCAAAGCCATGTTGTCAGAAAATGTTATCACAGAAAGAAATGGTCATATAGGTATGTTCAAGATTGAGGTGATGATATGGTTGTCACTGAAGAAAATGAGCCTAAGACAAACAGATAAGGCTTTATCTTGACATTTAAGAAATAACCATGAAGATTATTTTAGCCTCTATGTTTAGTTTTAGACATCTGTTTATCTTATGAAGTTGGTCCTGGAGGATGCATATAACCATTGTCATTTAAAACTATTAACAGTGACTACAATTAAATAGAATTACTTAACATGTATTTAAGTTTTTCTTAATTATTTTGGCACCTAAGTTTGAGAACTGAGTCAAACAGTTGCACAGTTTAGAGAATATTAAGTTCAGATGTCTGGTCATTTCGTTTCTTGTTCACCACAGTTGCTTATTGTGGAAGAGCAACATATTTAAGAATATGCTGTGGTTGCTGCTGTTTGGGGAACACAAGAGTGTAAAAATGAATAAACAATGTCTGCATGTAACATATTTCTACAAAAATACAAGTACTTTATTTAGAATAAAATTTCTCCTAAAAGAACCTCTCTCAGAGCTTCGCAGGTGGAATCTACACTTATCTGGCTGTGATTGGCATGTCTGTCCTAACGACCATACAAGCTTTGCGTTCAGAGTTTGGGTCACACTCAAGCTGATCATGCTACTTTCCATCAGTATGTTGTGTTTGATGTTGGGGTTCTTCACCAAAAGAAGCAGATGGTGTAAGACTGATCTGAGAAGGGATATCCAAAGGAACAAAAGGACTTCAAAAAGAGAGTAAACACCACCAGTAGTGTGGTGTGTGTCCTCATACACTACACTATGTACTTTTTAAAGACCAGGTATACTGACCTTTTAAGTATGTTTTATTTTGTTTGGTGTTATTTTTGTACTGCTGATCAGTTGTGCAAATGTTTATCAATTATTCCAATTTGGAACCTATTCTTGCCTGGCAAAATAAATGTTAATTTGGTTAACTTATAATATTGTCTGAAATAACTTTTCTAGTAGGTTAGTGACTTCTGAGGTTTTCCGCATTGTTGGCGTGCTAGGGTGAGTCAGATCAACGGTCGATGGATGGAGCCGGGGGCACGTTTTTGAGATCTTGACTTCTGGCCACCAAACTGGCTTAGCATGCTATTACTTAGGGAACGCATTAAAAATTACTCTTTTTGAGTCTATCGAGGAGATGGCTGCATTAAGGTAAGCGATCTATTAATGATTATTAATGATCCAAATTTAATCACAACTAGAGGGATCAGCAGTTACAATTAAATAAATATAACAAAAATCACGAAAGATTGGAGTCAGATAAAATTATGTATAAGGTCAGTACTATAATTGGAAACACAAAAGATTAATAAATATTAGTGATTTTTAACGAGACGCAAAGAAAAGACCGAACACGCATTGACCTTCGACCAGGGCCTCTGGATTTCATTCTGCAGGAAAAGGGGGACCCTTACAATGGTAACCATTCAACATATCCTGCCTTGGTGTTGGTCAGGCCCCAATCCTGCACCCCTCATATGCTTGAAATATGCCCTACACCAAATCCAATCCTAAACCCACTCGATAGTGTTAACAAATGCATAACTGATAAAAACACATTTGATGATGCCACCATGCCATTTGTAAAAAAAAGAATAAAAGGTGTTTTACTGCCTCAAGTTCTAGTGTGTGGCTTGTGCAATTATGCCAGTGATGTAGACCTAAACAAAAATAAAAAAAATCAGTGAATAAATTAACACACGTTTACCCTTTCTAGTTGAATGTAACTGTGACGAGCGTCCCGAACCGGCATCAGCGTTGACCTGGAAACCAATGAGGAGCACCTGGCTACACTCGTCACAGGCTGATCGGACCCAGCTGCTCCCCATTACCAGCGCGGCATAAGAAGGCCACGCAACACGCCACATGGAGGGAATTGTCTCCATGAATGCTGAGCCTAACTCCTCTTGTTTCCCGCAGAGAGCAGCATATAACCGGTCAGCCTGCACATCACAGCACGGATCCACTGCACCAGGAGGGATACACGAAAGAAAGAGAGCACCTCAGCACCAACCCACACCGGGAGTTTCACCTGCACCTGTATCTCACCCGTGTTTTGCACAATAAATCCACCCTCTGGGGCTTTTGTTTTGAACTCCCTTGCCGTGTGTTTCTTCACCCCATCACAGTAACACATACACCAATTGCCAATTTTGTTTTCATACGATACATCAATCCTTCCCATTAACTTTGGTGGAGAGCAGATGCGTACAAATACCATGCAGCATCTTCTTCAGCAGTGACATCACCAGTGAGGCCAAGTTCACCTGATGCACACACACCTTTAATGTGTGTATGTTATCTTTTTTTTGTAATGAGTTCATGAGATTAACAATATTATTTTTGTTATTTTAGTGCTTCTGCATCATGTTACTTGACTTCATGTGATAAAATAGCAGCATATGCATTCAAATGAGTTGTTAGTGGAACAGTGACAATTAAAATTCACACTTTCACATTATTTCTTAGTTACATGTAATGGAGGCATTTCAAAACCTTTGTCATCTAAACCTTATTCAGTAAGTATATTTGCTTTAAGCATACCTGAGATTACAATAAATACTTCTATAATGAAGTATCACATCTGCATGTTCACAGTTTCTTTGATGTTAACTAAGGATTACATGGCATGTAGGTTAGGTCTTGTTCCTTCGAGGAACCATGGTTACATTCGTAACCTGGAGATGTTCCTCTTTAGAGCAGCATCAACTGATATTTTGGGGAACGAGATGCCCACGCCCCCAAGACTTGCCAGTCCCAGCCCAGTGTGCAGTCTAGGGTAGGAGGACAAAGGAGCCAGGAGCGGCCCGCAAGTCTAGCCCATAGAAATGGGTGAATGTGTGGGGGGTGGACCAACCTGCTGTGTCACAGATTTCCTGCATGAAGATGCCTGATAGCAGGGCCTTCAAAGCCGCCACACCACAGGTTGAGTGGGCCCTGACTCCTAGCGTTGGCGTGAGACCAGAGCAACAAACTGACATTCACGATCCAGCTGCTTAACGTCTGCTTGGCTGCTGGAAGACCCTTCCTAGCAGATGAGCAGCTGGTCGCTCTTCCTCCACAGGGCAGCTCTGTTAGGGAAGTTGATTTGTATTTTCTTTTCCTTATCCTTAGGTAATTTATATATTTTATTTTATTAAGCTCTTTTGGTTTATTATTTTGGCCTTGGGTCTCTCTGAAATCAATGCTCCTTCTATATATTAATTTTACTTGTGTTGTATTACAAATTCATAAAAGCTTAAACACAGACTTCAATGTAATAGCATAAGCTGAATGTGTATTGCAATTTGCATTCTAAGAGCAGGAAGCCCAAGCCCCGAGACAGTTATCGTTTGTCTTTTGTTCTTGAACATCTGGTTGGTGTCCCAAGTCAAGTGTGAATGCTAATCCTAAGGTACAGGCTGTATAACACCTATGTATTTGAATGACACTGGGATGCCAAATAGATCAAGGGTCGGGAAAGTTCCTGTCCTGGGCTAAGTTCCTGTTCTACATTTTCATGCTTTTGTTTTACTGGTCTCCACCTCGGTGTACTCCTCCCCCTTTGAAACATATATACTTCAACCTAACATGTTTCAGTTAGATTTGTTTCTTGAAAATTTCTTGAAGATTTTCTTGGAGATTGCTTGACGATTTTCTTAAAGATTTCTTGAAGATTTCTTGCAGATGACTACAGAAATAAAAAAACGAACTCCTGCTTTACCAAGAATCTCCTGGTCTCTTCTTAAAAAGAAGCTACAAAAAAGCTTCCAACACTTGTTAAACTCTATAAATACCTTAAAATTCTTATGTTTGTTTGTTCATCTGTTGACTGTGGCTGGAACCCCGTTAAAACATCTTATTGGCACCTCACTCTTTTAAATGGGTCGTAACACTTTGCTAAGAGAGTATTTACTTTTTGTTCCATCACCTGAAGCAAAACCCGCAGGTCCTGTTTCAGCCCAGTGGACCGCAAAGCAGAGTGCTGCTGACCCCCACAGTGTTTACTTTTACATTGAAAGCGGGGGTTGAGTTGTCGCGCTGCGACATTCTGCTTATGTGCTACCCTGTATGAGGAGCGAGTACTCACGTGAGGCTGTTCCCACCCAGCAGCCTAACGAGTTGGGCCATCATCAGACCTCACCCGCTCGTCTTCATCTAACTCTTTCAGCAGATCAGCATGGTACACCTGCAACACCGCCATAGTGTGCAGACACTCACCAGCCTGACCCGCTGCCGAGTACCCCTGCCGACCAGCGCTGATGTTGCTCTGAACAGCCGGAATGGCAGGACCGGAGCCTTTAAGGCACCACGGCAGGGGACAGATAGCCGGCTACCATCTGTTTAACCTGCAGCATCGTCCTATAACCACCTTGCCTCATCTCCACAACATTTCCATAAAAATGTGAAGCAGGGATGAAGAGGCGGGCCGAAAATTGTTTAAAAAAAGCAGGCTATGTCTTGAAGGTCGCGACCGCAGAAATCTCCAATCCAACTTACTGTATCGTGGCTCAGCCTCTACCTTGGCTGGCCAATCGATGTTCAGTTTAGCGACAGCACGAGTTACCACCTCCAAGAGCTCCTCATACTGGGACGTGGAGGAGACCAGAGTCTCCTCAGCAATCTGCATCTCCTCACCCTCGGTGATCATGAAATAGGCAATGGGTCTTTACCAGGCAGTAGATCCAAACACGCAAACAGAACAAAAGGGCCTAGAATCGGTAGTCAGGCAAAGAGTAGTCAGAGATCGGTAGTCAGAGATCATACATATGGCAATCAACAGAACAATAGAGAGAGAACACTTGGTAAGGTAGTGGAACTGGCAATACTTTGCGGTAAGCACATGGAGGACCTCTGGTTATAAAGCTCACAAAGAGGAAATGACTGCAGAGGGAGCAGAGAGGTAGAGTACTGCTAGTACCCTGGCGATGGCTCCCTCTGCTGGCTAGGCATTACACGTGTGTGTTGTGTATTTTAAAATCATACTCCATACAGATCTGCGCTACCAAGCTTAGAATTAAGAATTAGGTCAGATAAACGAATAAGTGGATATCAATTTGTGGTTATTTTGCTGATCACTAAATAAACAGAATTGGTAAGATACCTTTAATTGTGCTAAACGCTGGACAGATTAGCCAATAAAGTGTATTCTATAATTTTTATGAATATCAAATTATTAGGATTTGTAAGGAGGTGAATCAAAACCTGTATATGCATTAATATTGAGAGAACGATCTAAAAACAAAAACATGACTGTTAGGGACCTAGTGTCTCTTTTGAAGTTCCAGGGGAGGATAAGATGTTCATTGCTGCATCACAGAAGATTCTAAATGCTCATATAAAAAAATAAAATAAAATAAAAAAGAGCACATCCAGGGGTCCAGGAGAAAGAGGGGAGAGGGATTGAGAGTGGATCCAGAACAAGAGGAACTGGTGATCACCATGTCAGAGCAGACAGGGCTCAAGACAACCTCAGCAGAGAAGGCATAGCTGAAGATAACCAATGTGAACCAGGCTGTCAAAAGGCGACCTCCTGTGGCAATTAGACAGAAGGCTGAAGATGATGATTAGATAGAACATGATCAAGATGGGCATGTTCTAAAATGTGAGTTAAGCTCACACTACAAATTTTCCAAAACTTCCAAATTTTGCCAGATTTTCCGCTCCCAAGAATGCTAGCTAACATATGTAAACATTGCTGAGGAGCTACTACGTAAGGCACTTCCTCTGACATGATCATCCTAATTATATCTTATTTATCCTTAAGCATTACCCTTTAAACATTTTTCATATGTAATTTATTAGAAAGTATGAAAAATGTAGCTGTATATGTAGTTGTATGTACAAAACTAAAGTTGTATATAAAAAGTAACATATGAGGTAAGTGGTTGCTGTTTTACATTTGCACTCCTCTTTTGCAGGATAACTAAGCTTATTATCTTCCCTGGTCTAAACCTAAATTATCACACTTAAACGTAGCCCTACAGAGCATCTGTTTCTGTTTACATAACTCATCTTCAATGTTTAGCATCTTAGCCACTCAAAAAGATGTAAGATATGTTCTCTCATATGTGTGGCAGAATTTAATTAACTATTCCTATCACTGGTGTTGTTTGGCCATAGTCTGAGTGACACTGTAATTATGGTGCTGATATTCTTTCTTTACCCAGCAGGAAATTGAATATGAGGGCTGATTAAAAGTCTTCTTATACTCTCACAGTTTGGTTTGATCAAAGTGAAAAGAGTGGCAAGTTAAGATAAATTTTCTAATGCATAAAGAAATTCAAATGTTTATATAATTAAGCAGATAATTCATTCAAAATAATAATATTATTTCTCTTGCGGATCAAAAAAACTATACATTTTGAAGAATGCTGGTAACCAAGCAGTTTTTTTATACAGATTTGGAACATAATAAAGGTGAGTAAACAATATGTCACAGTTCGTGGTTGTAGTATGAGTGCTCAACGAAGGCGTGAACATAAATATCTTTTAATTCAAAAATATCAGCTTCAGCACACATATACCATTGAAAACATTACACCAGGACCAAGACAAGGAAAACAAACAGGTGAACAGACACGAGTGGGAGCTAACTAACTAATAATCACAAATGAGGACAGGAACAACTAAACATGGGCAAACAGGAACTAAACTAAGGCAGATGACAGAAACTGAAATAAAACACAAACAAACAGTCCAGGCGCATGACAGTTCATCCCCCTTCTGGAAGAGAGAGAGAGATGGAGGAATATGACAGACAGAGAGGAGACAGGAAGGACTTAGAGCAGGAGGAATCCAGTAGGACCCAGATCACAGCCATAGTAGAAGGCCACGGTGGAGCCGATGTAGGGAGGAGCCATGGTGTAGGAATGGCCGCAGACTCCAATGGGCAGACCGACGACCAAAGCGAGGCAGATGGCACCAGTGACTGATGCAGAGACAACTAATAATCACAACTGAGGACAGGAACAACCAAATTTGGGCAAACAGGAACTAAACTTAGGCAGATGAATGAAATAAAACACATACAAACAGTCCAGGGGCTTGACAAAAGATTCAACTATACCTTATAATGTTAATACTTGTTAACACTATAGAATAGGGGACATTTATTCACTATTGACTACAACTTTTCCCTTGATAAATTCCTAATTTGCCGCTTACTTATAGTTAGTAAAGAAGTTTAGGTATTGTGTAGAAGCATTAAAGCATTAATATGTGCTTAAGTACTAATAAATGTCTAATAGCCTAATAATATGCATGATAATAAGAAACTGCAGAGTCTGTGTAATCAGATCGACGATAATCACAATTGTGTTTTCTGTTCTTTGTCCTTTGTCAGTCCGTCGTTTGATGTTGGTGCATTCTGACTCTGAACCTCAGTTTACTAGTTTGATCAAGTTTTTTTCTAGTTAGTACCGTTTTTGCCTTGTCTTTTTGTTTGTTAGTTTCTCGTTTTCCCCTTTTCTGGCCCCATCTCCCCAGCTCATCTTTTCCCCGGCTCAGGACTCTCCTCTCACTGACGACCTTCGGTGCCAGTACCTGTCTCGGTCCTCTAGCGGGCGGATGCTGGACGTGGCTACAGCTTGAGGCTCCCCAGTTACCGCTTTGACTGGCCACATTTTCCCGCCCCACCGGTTGGGTCTGGTTCACCCTTCATCCCTTCCATGGTGTCTGTTTGATGAGCCATCCTTCACCTCCTCTACAGCTGGGATTGTGGCTGAAGACGACTGCCAGTGATTTCACCCTTTTGGACTATTACATACCCCTTGTTTTCAAATAAATTAATTTTTCTTCTGCAATTGGGTCTGCTCGTCTGTCCTGACAAAAACACGATCTGTGACAGAAAGGAGGAAAAAAAAACCTGGGAGAAGCCAGGCTCAGTTGGCACTTCCACCAGCACTTAATTTCCAGTTCAAATTTAAACTCAGCTATGTCATATTGTGTAAAGGACTTATTTGTGTGTCTAGTTCCTGTGATCTATCCACTGGGCTCATCTAGGCGTTCTGGTATCTGATTTAAGGTCATCTCTTGTTGCTGTTCAACCATCTTATCTGTATATGAACTGAAAAACAGAATAAGAAACAGACTAATATTAGATTCCACACTTTTTACTATGTAACAAGAACATTGTGAGTCACGGGGAGTGTTCTGATCTAATTAATGCATCCTAACAATCATTTAACAGATTTGAATAACAGGAGCATATTAGTGCGTTATGTGTAAAACAGGTTAAAGATATGGGTCTTTAATCTTTTGCTAAATAAGAAAAAGATCTGCCGCCCTAATATAGAGTATCATCAGTGTGAGGCCTTGATGAACAGACACGAACCATAAAAAGGGGAATCGCTCTAAAACCAGGTCATAAAACCGCGCATCCTCCACACCTTGGACCATAAAGGCAATCAAGATGGTCTGCAGAGCGATGCAGAGCGCCGCAAAGTCTGCCAAATGTTTTCAAGAGACTGTCGCTGTAGTGAGCTCAGCCAATCTGAGCGTACCCACGTCAAGATTGGGATGATTGAAACGCAACATCTGGTCGACAGCACGATAACCCGTTCTGTGCACTGACCCGGGACCCGTTCTACCAAGCCACCAAGTCAAAAGGTGATAAGACTCCCGCCGTGAATCAACGTGTTTTCAGGACAGCCTTACACTTTCAACCCCCCCAGGGAGGTTTGCTCTGTCCCAACACACATTCCTTAAAAGCGCGCCTTTTCCTTTTCGCTACAACAAAGGAACTGCCAGGACACACGTAAAACTACTAAATGAACAATCTAAATGCTTTCTTTTCCAACAAATATAGGTTCAGTTGCAAATGACTGTTTAATAAATGTTTTGGGATGTATGTAGAAACCGCTGTGTAATCTTTGAACAATCCTCTAACAGATAGCGTTCCATAAGTGCTAGATAATGCATGTTTGATATCAAATTGAAGCTGATGATGTTTCCAATATCATGGTGAAGGAATATGTGTGTTTGTTCAATGCACAATAGTGTATTCTACTCATAAGCTTTTTGATAAGGAACAGAAGTGCAGAATGTCAGTTCTAACTGGGATAAAATATGCACGAAACCAAAGTCAAAAGCAGGCGTGGACACGCCCCTTCGACCTCGGGATTGGACAACTGCCCAGGGCACGTCCCAAAACTTGCACCTCAAAACACAGGAACAGGGAGCTCTGAATCAAGTCGAGAGAGTTTTTGGAACCACCAGGAGTCGCAGGGGAAGTCGGGTCGCTGCAGGAATTGCCAAGGAAACGGAGAAACTTCGGAACTTGGAGAAGTTAGAAGACTCTGAACGAGAACGACCTGATACCCTCAACTCTGGTCCGCTCCGTTACATCACTCCATGGACACTCACTGCCCTTTCTGTAACCACCTCAGTTCATCCAAAGCGAACCACCTAGCTAGAGAGACTCCATTCGAACGGCCCGGGAAAGCCCGACTCGAAAGCCCGAAAGCCCATCCCACGGACGAGCCTGACCAATCAGCAAGCCGGGATTTCCTCAGACAAGCCGAGTGGTAAAACTACCTTTTCATCTCTTTACTGGATTGGCGCAGACACATATAAGCAAAGCTAAACCCTAACTTTGCTTTGTTGGTGCTCTTAGTGCGATCTCAGAACTAGATAACAGACTTTGGACAGACAATTATCCATTTTCCCTTCCAACCCGTGAATGTGTGTATGAATGTATGTGTGTGTGTGTGTATGCTTAGTCTTCTCAGTGTAGCCTTGTCAATTAGTAGGTACTGTTTAATAAATTTTGTTTCATTATTACGAATTCTCGTTTGTGTGTTATGTGACTGGAAAGTTAAACTCATGCCCAGATCCGTTGCTACCTGCTCAAGGTAAAGCTAAAATCAGATAAATGAGTGAAGTCCAATTGATTTATTTTGCTGATCACAGAGTAAATTCATATTGGTAACATACATTTAAATTGCCCTAAAACGCTGGACGTATTAGGTGATTTAAAGGTATATTGGAATTGCATACTAACGTGAATCTTTTAAGATTCAATTCCCCAAACTTGAATTAAGAGCTAATTCAAGTGATAATTCATAATTATCATAATTAAAAAAAGGTATAATCCTACATCAGTATAGTCTCCTGATAATGTCCCAGAGGTAACATTTAAAGTGTAAAAAAGTAAAACAAACTGATAGCAGTCAGATAAATACAATTTAAACCATGAGTTACACCTCCACTAATGCCAATATAGTTTTGTGATCGATAATGTCGAAGATTTAATAGCACTAATAATGAGATACAACCATGCTCAGATGATACAATACTCTCATAGTCTCATTACTATGGTACGGTCTAAATCCTGATTGGAAATGCTCACAGATACCATTTTTCTCTAAGAAAGAATATAGTTGTGAGAAAACTACCTTTTCTAGTATCTTTGAAAGAAAAGAGAGGTTTGAGATCGGTCTTTAATTTACTAGGTCTTTGGGGTCAAGATTTGGTTTCTTAATGCGAGGCTTAACTACAGCCAATTTGAAATTTTTGGGGATATGTGGTAATAATAGTCAAAATAGGATCTATAACTTCTGCAAGCAGCTTGTTTAATAGTTTAAATGGAATAGGGTCTAATATACTATTATGTCCACACACAGAGAAGAGAAGGCAGATATGAAGTTTGTGGTTTTTATTGTGGCACATACAGAGACAACACAGGTGGAGCAGGTAAGTGTGCTTGAAACCACACGTATCTTCAAACATAAGGAAACATGCAACTTCACGGTCATAGAAGGTTCTTGCATGAAATAGAGACACTTCCCTTAGAATGAGTCTTGGTTTATCCACAGGTTCGCAAAGGCAATCTTCCTTGGAGGACAGGGGAATAACTACAATGGAGAGAGGATCCATAGAACAATGTCCATACAACTTTGATTCCAGCCGATGAGTGAATGACAGAGGTAAGTATATAAAGGGTGTGGGTGATTGCTGATGCAGGTAATGCCAATTAGAATTCCGGTGATGGTTCACGGGTGCAGTGAACTAGGGATTGAGTGGGCAGTGAGTGAACGTGTTGAGGGTGTGACACTACCCCTTCTCCATGGGTGACTCTGGGCACTCAAGAGCGGCGACGGGGACGACCACAACCTCTAAGAGCTGGGCGATCTGGATGTTGCTGATGGAATTCCTTGAGGAGAGCAGTGTCCAGAATGTCGTTGCGGGATACCCATGATTTCTCCTCGGGACCGAACCCCTCCCAGTCTATGAGGTATTGGAGTTGGCCGTTCCGTTGCTGGGAGTCGAGGATCTCTTGGACCTGGTAGATGGTATCTCTGGGAGGGGGAGGCGGATCCAGTTCTGTTGAGGGAGGAAAGACTGGGTCAGATAGTGAGGAGGCAAGTTCAGACAGTAGGTGAAGGGATTGATTTGGGATTGGATAGTGAAAGGCCCTATGTAGCGGGGTCTCCAGGGAGATAAGTAGGATTGGGTAACCTGCGACGGTTGGCGGTTTTCGTGTGCCTCCGTACTGCCCATTGGAGATGGACGTGTGCTGAGTCCCACATCCTCTCACTCTCGTGGAACCACTTATCTACCGCAGGCACTTCAGAAGTGTCGCCAGTCCATGGAAACAGAGATGGTTGGTACCCTAGAATACATTGAAAGGGGGTTAGACCAGCAGATGTTTGACAGAGGGAGTTTTGAGCATACTCAGCCCACGGTAAATACTGGCTCCAGGTGTCCTGATGTTGAGATCAGTAAGTCCTGAGATACCATGAGATCTTCTGAATCTTCCGATCATTCTGGCCGTTGGTTTGGGGGTGACAACCTGATGATAAGCTGACTGAGGTCCCAAGAATCTGAAAGAAGGCTTGCCAGACCCTGGAAATGAACTGGGGCCCTCTGTTGGACACAATGTTTCGGAACCTGTTGGAAAACAGAGCCTCGGCTGTTTCAAGAGCTGTGGGGAGACCTTTCAAAGCTATTAGTTTACAGGATTTAGAGAAACAGTCAACAATGACAAGAATCATAGTGTAACCTCAAGAGGGGGGTAAGTCTGTTGCAAAGTCCACTCCAAGGTGGGTCTAGTGTTGGCGGGGAATGGGCAGTGGTTGTAATTTACCTTCTGGAAAGCAGCAAGGTGTGGTGGTAACAGCACAAACAAAATCTACGGACATATCGAGTGACATCTGTGGCCATGTCTGGCCACCAGTAGTTCTGCTGGAGGAGCGAGAGGGTTCACCTACTGCCAGGATGTCCTGAGCCCAGAGACATGTGCGTACTGTCCAGCAGAGGGAGTCAGTGGCTTGTGGGAACACTGCTGAGTGGGCTCCTCGAGGGTGGTGGCTCGGATCTCCTCATCCAACTGCCATAGGACAGGAGCGAGAATGACTGAGGAAGGTAAAACTGGGTCGGGTGTGTACATGCGCGACAGAGCATCTGCCTTAGTATTCTTCTGACCAGGTTGATTTGGAAATTGAAGCGGGCAAAAAACAATGACCAGTGAGCTTGGCAGGCACTGAGCCTTTTGGCATTCTGTAGGTATTGGAGGTTCTTGTGGTTGGTAATAACGGTGAAGGGGAACTGGGCTCCTTAACAACCAATTCTGTCACTCCTCAAGGGCAAGCTTGATGGCCTGCAAATCATGATCACTTATGCCGTAATTTTGTTCTGCAGGTGAGAGCTTCGGGGGGAAGTACGCATACGGATGGAGTGAGCGGGTTCACCAGACCATTGTGAGAGGATGGCCCCTACACCTAGGTCTGCCGCATCTACTTCTACTATGAAGGGCCTTGACAGATCTGGGTGTCTGAGGATGGGAGCTGTGGTGAACAGGTGTTTAAGATGGTTGAAGGCCTGTTGGGCTTCGGATGTCCAGTGCAATACTCGCTGTCCACCTTTCAGCAGAGAAGTTAGAGGGGCAGAGTGAAGACTATAATTTTTAATGAAGTGGCGGTAAAAAGCCGAGGAAGCTTTGAAGCTCTTTCACTGTCCTAGGCTCTACCCAGTTAGCTACGGCATCCACCTTGGTTGGCTCCATGCAAACTTCCTCTGCAGAAATCACATACCCAAGGAAGGAATCTGTGCATAGGTGGAACTCACACTTTTCAACCTTAAGATAGAACTTGGCCTCACCTGATACTCAGCGGAGATTTCCCCTGTGCTTCTGTCAATGATTGGATAATGTTTCATGAGCCACAGTCTGCCTACGATGACATTGACAGTAGCTAGGGGAAGTACCAGGAGGGTAAGTCTTTCCCGGTGATTATGATGGGAGATGAGTGTCAGTTCCTGGGTTCTGTGGGAAATTTTCCCATCGCCCAATGGTGAGCCCTGCATAGTGGGGATTTGATACTGGGTTTCGTTGATGATAGTGGGTATGCTATATTTAAGGACATAGTGCGAAGAAATTAAGTTGCCTGCCACTTCAGAATCCAACAACACATGTATGGGGAGAATATGGGAATTAACAACTAAATTTGCATGAATATGTGGTATATGAGATACTGAAGGAGCAAAAGATACTGTACTCACAGGTTGATGAGTTCATTGTGAATGGAGAGGGGGGTGAGAGCGACATGTGTTTAAATATACGTAGGGAGAGAGGATAATACAGGGCTTTTGGTATTCCAGAGTGCCTCCATCCATTGGAGCACACGACCAGTGAGAAGAGATATAACAAAGGCGACCTTGGAAATTTAATTGGGGAAGATATGTGCGTTATAAAATAGGAGAGTACAATCATAGGCATGTATAGTGACGAGATTGAACAATTTGTTATTAAATGCAGAGACGGTCTCTGTAATCAATTCGACAATAATCACTAGAAATTACGTTTCCCTAATTTTGAGTTTGATATTGTCATAAATGCAGACCCTTTTATTTACCTCGAGAATTCACTACCGTCTACACTATCAGAGTTTACATTCCACCCAGCGCCAATGCTAAGGAGGCTCTAAGCGAGCTGTACAAAGCTTTTAGCGAGCTGCAGAATGCTCACCCCGATGGACTGTTTATCATCACCTAAGATTTCAATGCAAATCTCAAAACAGTGCTCCCTAAATTCTATCAACATGTGGGCTTTGCTACAAGAGGAGCGAACACGCTGGATCTTGTTTACACAAACATTCCCAGCACGTATCGTGCGGAGCCCCGCCCCCACCTTGGCTACTCAGACCACATCTCTGTTATGTTGATTCCAGCATACAGACCACTCATCAGATGCTCTAAACCGGTCCTGAAACAGATTAAAACCTGGCCATCTCTGCTCTTCAGGACTGTTTTGAGTATACAGACTGGGAAATATTTAGGGAGGCTGCAACCAGTGGCGATTCCATTGACTTGGAGGAGTAAACATCATCAGTGACTGGCTACATCGAGAAGTGCATTGATGATGTGACCGTCTCCAAGACCATCACCACACATTCTAACCAGAAGCCGTGGATGAACGTTAACATGCATGCTCTCCTGAAGGAGCGAGACTTCACCTTCAGAGCAAAGGACCAGGCAGCTCTAAAAACAGTGAGGGCCAAACTGTCCCAAGCTATCAGAGAAGTAAAGAGTGCTTATGCTAAAAGAATCCACGGCCACAGCAGTGACTCACGGTGCATATGGCAGGGCATTCAAGCGGTCACCAACTACAAGACAACTCCACCTGTCAGTGATGGTGACGCCTCCCTACCAGATGCGCTGAATGACTTCTATGCACGTTTTGAGGCACAGAATAAAACAACGGTGAGGAAGTCCACCCCTCATACCACGACCCAGTACTCTGCTTCACCACAGCTGACGTGAGGAAAACACTACACACTGAAGTCTATAGTTTACTTTATTTTGATATTCCACTTTAGACGTATGTGAGGTCTTGATGAACAGACACGAACCATAAAAAGGGGAATCGCTCTAAAACCAGGTCGTAAAACCGCGCATCCTCCACACCTCGGACCATAAAGGCAATCAAAATGGTCTGCAGAGAGATGCAGAGCGCCGCAAAGTCTGCCAAATGTTCTCAAGGGACTGTCGCTGCAGTGAGCTCGGCCAATCCCAGCGTACCCACGTCAAGATTGGGATGATTGAAACGCAACATCTGGTTGACAGCACGATAACCCGTTCTGTGCACTGACCTGGGACCAGTTCTACCGAGCCACCAAGTCAAAAGGTGGTAAGCCTTACACTTTCAACCCCCCCCCAGGGAGGTTTGCTCTGTCCCAACACACATTCCTTAAAAGCGCGCCTTTTCCTTTTCTCTACAACAAAGGAACTGCCAGGACACACGTAAAACTACTAAATGAACAATCTAAATGCTTTCTTTTCAAACAAATATAGGTTCAGTTGTAAATGACTGTTTAATAAATGTTTTGGGATGTATGTAGAAACCGCTGTGTAATCTTTGAATAATCCTCTAACAGATAGCGTTCCATGTTTGATGTCAAATTGAAGCTGATGATGTTTCCAATATCGTGGTGAATGAATATGTGTGTTTGTTCAATGCACAACAGTGTATTCTACTTATAAACTTTTGATAAGAAACAGAAGTGCAGAATGTCAGTTTTAACTGGGATAAAATATGCACGAAACCGGAGTCATGCCCCTTTGACCTCGGGATTGGACAACTGCCCAGGGCACGGCCCAAAACTTGCACCTCAAAACACAGGAACAGGGAGCTTTCTGGGAGAGTTTTTCGGAACCACCAGGAGTCGCAAGGGAATTCGGGTCGCTGCAGGAATTGCCAAGTAAACTGAGAAACTTCGGAACTTAGAAAATTAGAAGACTCTGAACGAGAACGACCCGATACCCTCGACTCCGGTCTGCTCCGTTACATCACTCCACGGATACTCACTGCCCTTTCTGTAACCAACTCGGTTCATCCAAAGCAAACCACCGAGCTAGAGAGACTCCATTCGGATGGCCCGGGAAAGCCTGACCGCGTCATCCCACAGACGAGCCGAGTGGTAAAACTACCTTTTCATCTCTTTACTGAATTGGCGCAGACACATATAAGCAAAGTTAACTTTGCTTTGTTGGTGCTCTTAGTGCGATCTCAGAACTAGATAACAGACTTTGGACAGACAATTATCCATTTTCCCTTCCAACCCGTGAATGTGTGTATGAATGTATGTGTGTGTGTGTGTATGCTTCGTCTTCTCAGTGTAGTCTTGTCAATTAGTAGGTATTGATTAATAAATTTTGTTTCATTATTACGAATTTTCGTTTGTGTGTTATGTGATTGGAAAGTCAAACTCATGCCCAGATCCGTTGCTACCTGCTCGAGGTAAAGGTAAAATCAGATAAATGAGTCCAATTGATTTATTTTGCTGATCACAGAGTAAATTCATATTGGTAACATACATTTAAATTGCCCTAAAACGTTGGGCGTATTAGGTGATTTAAAGGTATATTTGAATTGCATACTAACGTGAATCTTTTAAGATTCAATTCCCCAAACTTGAATTAAGAGCTAATTCAAATGATAATTCATAATTATCATAATTAATAAAAGGTATAATCCTACACGTACTACAACTATAAGAATCTTTGTAACTAAATGTCAACTACACAACTAAGTTGTCAACTGTAACAGGGTGAACAAGACACAAGAACAAGACACAAGTCGTGCATATCCTTTCTCAAAATCATGGTCATAAAATGGTTCAGATTACATGCAGATACAACACAGGCAAGGTAAAGAACATTCCTAGTCCAGACGAGGGTCTTTGTCCAGGCAGGCTGCAAACACACTCTGAACAAAAGGGTGTCCAAAAAACAGAGTAAATAATCTTAACACATAAACAAAGTCTATGAATGAGGCTAAACTACAAATGAAAAATTGACTGGCTCCATAATGTAGCTAACACAAAGTGAGTGATATACACTGAAACAATACATAATACACAATCCAAATAATGAAGTCCAGAGCTTATAAACTGTGTCTGATTGGCTACAGCTGTGTGCATTTATTCTGTCACGTTTTCCGTGGCTTTCTCGGGAGAAGGAGGAACGCTTGAGACTCGAAATAAACTTAAATATATTTAATCCAAAAATGGCAAAATATACAAAAGGCAGGTAGGCAAAACAAAACCACGAAACAGACCTCGGGAACAAAAACATAGAGTACCGTTGTAACATTGGAACATAGTAACGTTGGTTAACCTGGAGTAACATTGATGATCCGACAAGGTGAACACAAAACACAAGGCTTAAATACACAAGGAAATTAACGAGACACAGCTGGAAGACAATTAAACAATTGAACACAATGGGAAGGCAGGGCACAGATGACATGTGGCTCAAGACAAAAACAATAACAAAAGTCCAGAGGTGTGACATATTCAGTGCATTCAGCACCAGAAAATTTAGTCCATGGTGTAATGAAGAGTCAGTCGGATCCATTTGCTAGCTCCATTTGCTGCTGTGCTTTCCTGGTCAGTGCTGTGGAGTTGTTTGTCCTGGAGAGGTCCTCTGTGATGTGAACGCCCAGGAACTGCTCAGACATCAGTGAGTTCTCCTGCACATTTTCTCAGAACATGCCCAGGAATGTTGTCAGGATCTGGAGCTTTGCATGCATTGACCCTGCTGAAGGTTCTTCTCAAGCTGTCTGTGGATAGCATCATCACCTGGTTGTCGAGAGGAGGTGGAGATTTCTGTGCAGTGGTGATGTTTGCTGCCTCAAAGAAGGTATTCAGCTCGTTCAGCAGTGGGATGGAGCTGTCGTAGGTCTGCGATGAAGGCTTGTAGTCCGTGATGGTCTGGATCCCCCTGCCACAGGCTTCGAGCATCTCTGCTGTCTCTGAAACTTTGGGAAAACCTTCTGGAGCACTGTCTCTTAGCCTCTCTGATGCCGCGAGACAGGTTTGCCCTAGCTGTCTTAAGGCCCTCCTCATCTCCAGCTCTAAAGGCAGCGTTCCAAGCCTTTAGGAGTTTGTGGACCTATTCTGTCAGCTATGGCTTCTGATTGGCCCGGACAGTGATGGACTTTGTGACTGTCACATCATCGATGCACTTGGTGATGTAAGATGTAACAGTCTCTGTATACTCCTGATGGTCTGTGGTTTTGTTGTATGTGGCAGCCTGCTTGAACTTCAGTCATTGCTAAAACAGTCTTGAAGGGCTTTTGATGACCCTTCTGGCCACACTTGAATCAGTGGTGCAGTAGTCGGGGTTGGTGATGGAATAGGCCTCGGAGGCAGATCGCTGTCCTGCAGCTCTTCAGTTAGTATAGAGTTTAACTCTAAAGTTGTGGTTCTGCCGACATCTAGTAAAAACGTGCGACTGTATGCATGTTTTGGAGCAAATAGACGCGAAGGATACAAACAAAAACACTGTGGGTTACAATACAAAATCACAAAGACACAGTTTTTCGGGAGAGAGAGAAGCCACATTGTGTGCATGTGCCACCATCTAAGTAAACACGTGGCAGGGTGTAAAATAGAGCCGACTGGCCCTGTGGGCTGCAGTGGAATTGCAGGCCACAATCCAGAGATGAAGTTGCAGAGACTACCAGCAGAGAGAGAGAGAAATGTCTGATCAAGGGCATTTCCATGATAAATTACTGGGTTGAGTGAAGATGAATTCCAGTGGTATTAATCTAGCTAGTCTGGCTAGGGAGATTGCACACAGCTCTATAGGTCTTGGCCTGCCGGGCACACACACCAGCTCTCCGTGAGTCACTTCACATGGGCAGCAATGAGAAGATTTGGCAGAAGAAAAGACAGACCTGTAGGTGAACCCATTAAAGTCAGGGTATCACAGCTCTCAGGATAAGCTTGAGCAATAAGAGGAATATTGTCCAAATGGGAGTTTGTAAATATTGGGGGTTGAATGATCCTTTGTCTGAGAGCATGGACTCATAATGACCTTAGCCATCTACACTTACCGGCCACTTTATTAGGTACACCTTACTAGTACCGGGTTGGACCCCCTTTTGCCTTCAGAACTGCCTTAATCCTTTGTGACATAGATTGAACAAGGTATTGAAAACATTCCTCAGAGATTTTGGTCCATATTGACATGATAGCATCACTCAGCTACTGCAGATTTGTCGGCCGCACATCCATGATGTGAATCTCCGATTCCACCACATCCAAAAGGTGCTGTATTGGATTGAGGTCTGGTGACTGTGGAGGCCATTTAAGTACAGTGAACTCATTGTCATGTTCAAGAAACCAGTTTGAGATGATTTGCACTTGACATGGCGCGTTATTTTGCTGGAAGTAGCCATCAGAAGATAGGTACAGTGTGGTCATAAAGGGATGGGCATGATCAGCAACAATACACAGGTAGGCTGTGATGCTGACACGATGGTCAGTTGGTACTATTGGGCCCAAAGTGTGCCAAAAAAATATCCCCCACACTCTTACACCACCACCACCAGCCTGAACTGTTGATACAAAGCAGGACGGATCCATGCTTTCATGCTGCCATCCGAATGTTGCAGCAGAAATCGAGATTAATTAGACCAGGCAACGTTTTTCCAATCTTCTATCTGTTCCAATCTCAGTTTCCTGTTTCGACATGTTGTGTGTTCAAAGATACTCTTCTGCATACCTCAGTTGTAATGGGTGGTTATTTGAGTTACTGTTGCCTTTCTATCAGCTCGAACAAGTGTGGCCATTCTCCTCTGACCTCTGGCATCAACAAAGCATTTGTGCCCACAGAACCGGATATTTTCTCTTCTTCTGACCATTCTCTTAAAACCCTAGAGATGGTTGTGCGTGAAAATCCCAGTAGATCAGCAGTTTCTGAAATACTCAGACCAGCCCGTCTGGCACAAACAACCATGCCAAATCACCTTTATTCCCCATTCTGATGCTCAGTTTGAACTGCAGCAGATCGTCTTGACCATGTCTACATGCCTAAATGCATTGAGTTTCTGCCATGTGATAGGCTGATTAGAAATTTGCATTAACATACAGTTGGACAAGTGTACCTAATAAAGTTACCAGTGAGTGTATACTTAGATTAAATTACGAATACATGACGTGGTGGGGTTACATTAACTAGTACACTCATAAAGCATCTATAAAACAAAGTACAATGCAAGAGACATTATATAAGACAGTTAATATCATACACACAATGTCCTGGGACATTTATTCATAGTATGGCTCTTTCGGGGGAAGGGTCCATAGACCCTAACAGTTTGCTTGTTAAATAAGAGGGTTTGCTGGATTATTCATTAAATTGATAACACATTACACTAAGGTTCCCTTTACCAAGGGTTTATAAAGGTGTTCATAAATGACTAATACAATTTTTTAAAATGCATTACAAATGTGTTTTTGATGCAATATCTGGCAAATAAAGAGCCATTTTAACTTGCATGTTATAAATGCTTAACACTTATTTCACTCAAAACCAGATCCCTTATTTATTTCATGAATGCAGCAAAAATGTACTATTATAGGAAGACTGAAGGGTGTTATATGTCACTTTTCTTGCAATGTTTCGTATCAGAATCTTCTCAGCAGAAGTTCATGATGCCTATCCACAGCAATGATTAGAAATTGATGTATTTGGTTTATCAAGATGAAATTATCTTATACTTTTTAAGTGTTTATATGTGTAATTGCTTCGTTAGTTGAGTTAACTCATTACCATACAAATAAATAACCATGCTGTTGCTCCTGCAGACAGATTGCTTGTACACAGCTTAATTTAATCAGAAATTACTTGAAGAGTACTCATCCCAAGGATATCCCACTGCTTTAAACTAGGTTTAAAGGTATCATTCACCCAGAAAGGAAAGAATGGCTATTTTAAACATCACAGACCTTTGTAAGGAGACGAATCAAAACCTGTAAATGCAATAAGACACCCCCTCACCTCTGCTCTTCCTGCTTCCCCTCCTTCTGCCCAACGGACTTGGTTTAAAGTTCATTAGGAATAAGGCATTATATGTCATGTGTCTTATGAACCTATTGTTCTTCACTCTCATGTTTGGTCTCATTTGAAAGGTCTCAGTGCGATTGGTAAATTGGTCTCAATTTCACAGTAATCACTTATATTATGGAGAAAATTAAGAACTTAGTAGAACTGTGTTCTGTTGGGAAGGAGGTGTGTCCTCCTTTTGGGTCTCTGAAAGTGTTCCAGCCAGGTGTGACACTGGAGCACGGGAACCTAAACACCAAAAGGTTTAAATAATTACATTTGGTATCTCTTTGTCTGGTCTGAGTATATAAGGAAAGTGACAAAACACAAGAACGCGCGATTCTGTAGCCAGATCGGCCCATAGTGTGGTGTGTCCTCATACACTACACTATGTACTTTTTTGTGTTATTTTTGTACTGCTGATCAAATGTTTATCAACCAATTTGGAAACTATTCTTGCCTGGCAAAATAAACGTCAATCTTGGTTAACTTATAATATTGTCTGAAATAACTTCTCTAGTAGAGAACACTCCCTGTGACTGGGTGTTATAAGCACTTACCCTGTCTGTTTGTCTCTCAAAAAAATGAATCGCTGCTGTACTCTCAATTGTAAATCGCTTTGGATAAAAGCGTCTGCAAAATGACTAAATGTAAATGTAAATGTAAATGTAGTAGGTTAGTGACTTCTGAGGTTTTCCGCATTGTTGGCGTGCTAGGGTGAGTCAGATCAACGATCAATGGATGGAGTCGGGGGCACATTTTTGAGATCTTGACTTATGGCCACAAAACTGGCTTAGCATGCTATTACTTAGGGAACGCATAAAAAATTACTCTTTTTGAGTCTATTGAGGAGATGGCTACATTAAGGTAAGCGATCTACGAGGTAGCCTCTGACTAAGACCCCTCCTAACGAACGATAAGTCGAAACTAGGAAATATTATGGTTAATTAATGATCCAAATTTAATCACAACTAGAGGGATCAGCAATTACATTTAAGTAAATATAACTAAAATCACGAAAGATTGGAGTCAGATAAAATTATGTATAAGGTCAGTACTATAATTGGAAACCCAAAAGATTAATAAATATTAGTGATTTTTGAGGAGACGCAAAGGAAAGACCGAACATGCATTGACCTTCGACCAGGGCCTCTGGATTCCATTGTGCAGGAAAAGGGGGACCCTTAGACCTTCACTGTTTGGAAATATAAGCCTAAGACATTCTTCAAAATTGTACACAAAGAAAGTCAAACAGCTTTGAAATTAGAAAATGGTGACATAATTGTCTTTTTTTTTGTTATTCTTTCAAGACTAGATCAGTGCCAATTGCACCTTTTAATACCACCATTAAATATGCAAAAACAGTCAAAATAAAAATACTTAATTACATAAATTTCACAGTTCATTAATATAAAACCATCACTCCTCTGTAGAGTATTAAGATAGCATAGCAGTAAGAGTGGAATGGTGTGCTAAACAAGCATATTTTCCCTGGCAAACAAAACCTTTTGCATTTTGTATTTCCCCTGAGTTTATAGATTAAAATATAGTGGTATCTATGCAAATCAACACTTAAAACAAGTCCACATGCAAGTATTACTTGCAATCTCCATGGTTTCTCATTTTGATTTTTACTTTAATTTAAAGATTAGATTAATTGTCAGCCAAGAGGAATATTGGATTGATTTTTTTCCCTTTGAAGAAAACTAACTATATTAAGGTGGAGAGGATTGTCACACTGATCAATTATCAAATGACATTAGATTCAGAATTCGTAAAAAGCATAGACCATTTTTAAAAGCAGAATGAATAATTAACAGTCCTTAATTTAAGACAGTGGCTAAGTGCTTGATTACGTGCAGAGGCCCTTCAAATTTGTTCTCATAGTCTGCTGAATTAATAAGTACAGCATTACTTTGCTCTAAAACTGATTAAAATAAATTACCATTTCCAAAACAAGGTTTCTTAATTAGATTCAAGAAACTATTTTTAGTAGTCCTGATGTTGTGTTATGGAATTGTTACAATATTTCTACCTACTTTATTAGAAAAATGTGTTTAAAAGCATTAATTGTGGTAATTTATTCTAAAATACTTAGTTATAGTGCAGATAGTACATATTTGATGTGAAGTCATCATGAAGATGCTCCTGTTAGCAGAGGTTTGTCTTTAAATTCTAGGCTTAAAATAAGACGTACATAACAGGAATTAAAGTCAGCATGGAATGAAAAGTCACCCTATTTTATAAATATGTGGTATTAATTGTATTGTGACCATTCATCCATCCAATCAATTTAGTTTTTTATTATTATTATTATTATTATTATTTTTGAAATCAAGTTTGGTTGGGCCATTCTAGCAGCTCAGTTTAGAGTTTTCTTGGCTATGTTGAAGATGCAGTGTTGGGTAGCAACGCTACTAGCTCAACAACTTTTTTTTGGTAGCTTTTCAGTAGCGACGCTACATTTAAAACAATATAGCTTTTCCTGTAGCTAACTACTTTCTCCAGCAATTAGCGGTGTAGTGTGACCAAACACTATATTGTGTTTTGTGAACCTGTGAAAAAAAGGACTGAAGCAATGCGGCATTTTTTAGTAGACTGAATACTAAAATAGTAGTACTCCGCCAGGAGTGGGTTGCTAATTTAAGACACACCCTATCTATCCATGATGGAAGAGAATCAAGAAAATGTGGCTGAATCTTGGATGAAGATAATTATCCATGGTAATTTGTCAAAATGTATGTCCCTCAAAGAAACGACAAGTAGAGGTTATGTTTTTTAAATGTAATCTCTGCAAACTGAAGACCCAGACTCTTCCATTGGATGCAGCTGCATGAAAATCCATTAAATAATGATTCCTGGAATTCCACACTGGAATTCACTGAGCTCCTGAGAGCCACCAATTCTTTCATAAATGTTTGTAAAAACAGTCTGCATGCATAGGTGCTTGATTTTATATACCTGTGGCCATGGAATTGACTGGAACACCTGATTCCGATTATTTGGATGGGTGAGCAAATACTTTTGGCAATATAGTGTAAGTACAGTGAAAAATTATGTTACATTACTAACTTAATAAAGTGAAATCTGGCCAATACTTCTTTGACTACTCCAAATGTTGTAGTGCATTCTTAGATACAAGAGTGATTTACTACAGGTGAGATATTGCCAATATCTCTATTACTGTACTTAAAGTACACATTTTCAGTAATAAAAGTTTCTGTAATTCAAAATATTTTTTTCATGTTCCAAAATCTGTAGTACATTCCTAGTGACTTAGTACAGCTGAAATTTTGTCAGTAACTTCCTTACTGTACATACAGTACATATAGTACATAATTACTCCTAGAAATGAGTAATATAATTTATACAAATAATTCTTCCAGAGAGTGTAGTACATTCCTTGTGGCTAGACTAGAACGTTTGCCAATATCACCCTAACTGTACATACAGCAAATAATTACTCTTTGAAAACAATTACTGTACTTCACCAAAGAGGTTTTTTCATGTTCCAAAAGTTGTAGTATATTCCTTG
The DNA here is from genome assembly GCF_018831695.1 of Puntigrus tetrazona. Classification (NCBI taxonomy): domain Eukaryota; kingdom Metazoa; phylum Chordata; class Actinopteri; order Cypriniformes; family Cyprinidae; genus Puntigrus; species Puntigrus tetrazona. The sequence continues at coordinate 6,965,262 of NC_056700.1, forward strand.
TGGCCAGACTAACTTTACTACAAGTGACAGTTTGCAAATATTATCATTGCTCTACATAAAGCAAATAATTTTTCTTAGAAAACAATTACTGTACTTTATACTAAAACCTTTAGAACATGGAAAAAAATTGTTTTCTTAGAGTAATTGTGTACAGTAATGAAGAAATTGACATTTTTTCAGCTGTAGGCTGGGTTTGAACTTCGTTTTGTATTGAGAGTTATATTTGGAGATGGTCCCTAAAGCAGCCTAGGTGAATATCTGGCAAATATCAAACCTAAAACTTTACCACACTTTTTTTTAAGCCACATAACATAATTTGTTAACTTAATTGTTTTGTTTTATTTGTATACATAGATTACGTATTACATGGTCTCATGGCATAAACATACCTGCATGCACTTTGCATACTTTGACGCTAATGTCTTGTTGGCATAAGAACTGCTTGTTTTAGAACTAGAGACACACATCCAAACTTTAATTGAGGACAGTAAGAATGTGAGGGCTGTAGATACTGCTTTGCATGTGACTAGTTCAGCAAAGCGTGTACATTGTTCGTTTCTGGCATTAGAGCCCAAACAGCACGGCAACTGGGTGACTGTGAGATGCACTAGTCATGAGTTAAACCACCACTCTTCCGTTCCGATCAGAACATGAAACACGTTTTCCCCAATCAGTGAATATTTAAAACTGCTGGATAATGCTAAATATAAATTCAGTAAGATTGTTATTCATGTTGACCTAAATGATGTTTTACTTCACCAGTCGGAGATCACTGAAAATAACATTAAAGAGGAATGTAAACTTGCAAGTACGATGTCAGACACTTTAATATGCTCTAGTTCCCTCCCGGCTTACCGGGGGTGGTGAGATACACAGTAGCCTATAGACAATTTATAGACAATTGGGTGAGTTTTTGGGGCAGACCTGACCTGTTGAAATGAGATGGTCTTCATCCCTCATAGTCTTAGAGCTCACACCTGACTAACTAGGTCAGGAAGCAGACAGACTGGCTAAACCAACCAACTAGCCACCTCACATCAAAGAAGGCAGTTAATTCTCAGCACATACAGACTCTTTCATCTAGATATCATACCGTAGAGACTGTGTCTGTTTCCTGAATTAGAAAATGCAGAAAACATGCAAACCAAATTAAAAGCAACAATTTAATTGATGCTCCATGCATCCATTTACTACCACTTATCCGGGGGCGGGTCACAGGAGCAACACTCTAAGCAGCGACACCCAGACTTCTCTCTCCCCAGACACTTCCTCCAGCTCTTCCAGGGGAACACTGAGGCATTCCCAAGCCAACTGAGAGTCATAGTCCCTCCAGCATGTCCTAGTTCTTCCCTGGGGCCTCCTCCTGGGGGGACATGCTCTGAACACCTCCATTGGGAGGCTTCCGGGAGGCATCCAGAACAGATGCCTTACAAAACATCTGGCAGTGGACTCGTGGGAAGCAAACAGGGCTGCCCATCTGGGGTGGAGTTGCCATTCTCCAGAAAACATGAGCTGTTGTGAGAGTGCATCAGCTACAAGATTGAGCTCCCTCAGAATATGGATGGTGCACAGTAACTTGAACTGCGGCTAACTCCAGAGGAGGAGATAGCGAGTTGGCTGAAACATGCAAAGTGATCATATACCCCCCTGGTGGTTGATATACAAAACAGCCACAGTGTTGTCTGTGTGGACCAACACGTGCCCTGCAGCAGTGGCCCAATTGTCTGTACCACAGGCACTTGATCCTGAGGCAGTACAAAAACAAACCCAGGATTCTCCACCCTTGACAAGCTGGCCTTGACTAGGTCTCAGCACAGGGCAGAGCAGCCACTGGAGGGCCCCCTCAGCAGGCAGTGGCGTGGCCCATGGCGAATTGGTGGAACACCCTGGGGCAGGGTGGCTGGATTTTCCACCGAAGTTTGCCACCGAACTGGCGAGAACAGCTGGGCGGTGCTTGACAGTGTCTCTGAATAGCACAGCCTGGGAGAAGGAAGCATCAACAAAGCCAACTTTGTCAATGTTCCCGAACCAGGCGTGTGGACATCGCCTTCCCAAGGGACTGTGCTGTGACTTTCACCACCCCTCGGCTCAGACATGCAATGTGCCTAGTGAAAGCAATCAAGCAAACACTCAGCTCCGAATCAAAAATCTGACAAGTTGTTGAACCTGTCGCTTATTATTATTATTATTATTATTATTATTATTATATAACCACTTGCCAAATTTCATTGGCATTTTCTCTTAACATAAAAACATAAGAGACAGGGAACCTTTAATTATTTTGCTAGGCCTTTAAACTTTTTATGTGGTGATGGATATACAAAAAATATTGTTGTCCATGGTTTCAAAATTTGTTGTGGGTGTATGGGTTGGCCAGGATGAGTGAGATTTACCAGCCTGAAATTTTGTCCAGTGCTTTGACACAATCTGTATTGTTAAAAGTGCTATATAAATATAAGACATCTTGATTTAGGTGTAGGGTATATTTACAGCATGATAGAGCATTAGCTTTAAGTGACAGTCCCTGGATATTTAAATTCTGAGCCATTGCAATATGTACCTGAAGAAACGTAATAAAAATGCAGCAATTTTTCGATTTGCTCAGTTTTGTGCAAAACTACACAAAAACGCCTCCAGGTGTAAGGAGGCGGCGGAAGCCGATTGTGATTCCATTTGCAGATGTTTATTGGAAACACACACAGATGAGGATGGTCAAAAGCAAGCAAAGGTTGGCAACAGTAATATCAATCCGGAAGGCAAACATACACAAAGGGGTATCCGTGGGCAAAGTCGAAAGAAGGCAAAGGTCAATAACAAAGTTCGATAGAGATCGGTTACCGTAACAAACAAGGAAGATCCGTGAAGCCGTGAGTCGATAAAGCAAGCAATGGTCATACACAATAGTAGTCAATAGTACAATGGGTAAACGCTCGGTAAAGCAGACAGGCTGGCAATACTTCGCGCACATGGTGCTCTACGGTTAAATAGCCCCAACCCGGAAGTGGTGATAGAGGGAGCGGCTCGAGTCAGTAATCGGGAGAGGGCTCCCTCTGCTGGCTGGATGTTACACCAGGTTACGAATGTAACCATGGTTCCTTGAAGGAAAGAGACACCACGTCAACTGATGTTTTGGGGAATGCCCTCCAACGTGACGACTGAGCGTATGTGCAATGAGACCAGTAAGATGATGAGACGTCATAGGCGGATGATGTCATGGGCCAGGAAGCATAAGAGTGTGTGGAATGCTGCCGGCCTCAGTCTCTGTCATGAAGTGAGCATGGGCAGGAATGCCGTAAGTGTGGCCTCGAGATGCGGCATCTCGTTCTTCAAGAAACCATGGTTACATTCATAACCTGGAGTCGTTCCTCTTCAGGAACTTGAGCCGCGTCAACTGACGCTTTGGGAAAAGACAAGATGCCCACGCCCCCCAGATTTGCCAGTACCAGCCCAGTGTGCAGTCTAGAGCAGGAGGACAGAGGAGTCAGGAGTGGCCAGCAAGTCTAGCACGTAGAAGCAGGTGAACGGATCTCTTGCATGGAGACGGCTGATAGCAGTGCCTTGGAGGCTGCCACCCCATGGCTTGAGTGGGCCCTGACTCCTAGCCTTGGCGGGAGACTGAAGCACTCATATACCGTGTTACTGGCATCCACAATCCATCTGGGTAATGTCTGCTTGGCTGCTGGAAAACCCTTCCTAGGGTAGCCAAAGCAGACAAGCAGCTCTTCCTCCACAGGGCAGCTCTGGGGACTTATGCATCCAGTGCTCACACCGGACACACAATTGAGCTTTTGCTGGCCTGGCCCTGTGAAGGGGGGAGGATTGAAAGCCTCCAGTACTGTGGTGTGACTGTAGGGGCCTTCGGCCTATACCCCTCACGCAGGTACAGGAACGCCCTTGTCATGCCCAGAGTGAACTCCAGGAACGAGGGCACCACTGAAAGGGCCTGAAGGAACACCCACGCCCTATAACACTGGCAGGGTTGGTGGGGTAGTTCCCTGAGAGCACAGGAGACAGATCGGCACCGTATACTGCGGTGTAAACCACTGCTCTCTGGGGGGGGGGCTGTCCTCCAAAGCCCTGATGCACAAACATTAGGACTTCTTATGTGGGGTCCTCTTGGCCTGAAGCAAAACCTGTAGGTACTGCTTCAGCCCAGAGAACTGCAAAGCAGATTGCCGCCAACCTGCACAGTGTTTACTTTTATGCTGAGGGGGGGCTCACGCTGCGACACTCTGCTTCTCTCGCCCAGCAGTCTCAGAAGTTCAAGAACGGCAAGGGAGGAACAGCTGAAACGACGCTGAAACGACCACACTGACTACGTCGCCAGACCCTGGGGCACTAGCGGGACATCCATCAGGCAGACTCTGTCCTTCTCTCTCACATCGGACTGTATATGCTGTATAATACTGTAATACAGTTTGGAAGAGGATGCTGAATGAATGAATAAATGAATGAATTCATTAATTAATTAATCTGTTTATGTTTACATTTATTTACAATAATTGACAGTATATTCCAGTACGTATTTAATGATTTTTACTGTATCTGAACCCTTCTATTTATGTTGTATATTCTAAAAGACAATAACTAAAAAAATTATTCCTATTTCTCAAAAGTAGTTCTACTGTAAATGAATAAACTGATTTCTTGAATGTGCTTCACACATTTAATAAGCCTAAAACATCATGTAATATGCACATATCCTTATTGTACGTTTTTTAGGCTTTTTAAAATGTAATTATTTTTTATATTTGATTTTTTTATCATAAATATATATATATATATATATATATATATATATATATATATATATATATATATATATATATATATATATATATATATATATATATATGCTATACACACACAGACACATTTTCTATTAAAATTTTTACTAAATAATAATAATAATAATAATAATAATAATAATAATAATAATAATAATAAATCCACAGTTGCACTTTCACAGTTTTTTTAAGGACTTTTGTGAAAAACAGCCATTGAGAAAGTGTTGCTTATTTGACTAATTTACCCACAGACATATGTATTAAGGGTAAGTTCTTAGGATCAAATGCACATGATCACTTGAAAGTAGATACTGTATAATTTGTGAATCGTTTACTTATTAAATAATTATCTCATTAAATAATTATCACTCATTAATTCTGTGGTCACTTTATCGTGGAGCTTACTGCTGACGTCAGATTGCAAACGGCGTGGTGTCATGAGGTGCTGCTTAAAGTTGTGAGTGACGGTCGTTTCTGAACAGAGCAGGTCTGGATTTTATCCTTGTACTTTGAGATACAAGGTACTTCAACAGAGACTCGGTGAAAAGCGACGCTTTTCTCTTTTTGTTCCCTTCGAGAAGCTGTCCAACGTATTCAGCATTGCAGTGGACATTGCGAAAGAAAACTATTGTAAGCAGGTAAACTAACAGAGGAAAAACATTTTACCGAATTTAAAATAGCATATTGAAAATGGTTAATATAATACTCTCGATATATACTAGATATATACTAATTTAATACACTGAATAGGTAGCTTGTTCGATTGACGGTTTCTTTCGTATGCAAATGCTCTTATTGTACTAAATAGCTTAATAAATTGTGAGCTTGCTTAGTACATTTATGTTTTTATAATATATGAATATGATATAGTTTACCACATTTAGTCTATGTCCAATCTGCAAAACTCTGGCAGAGATTGCTTTCTTTTTTCCTCATGAAATAAAAGGTTAAATGCTTGTTTGCAGCCCATGGCGTTAACTGTGAACTGGTTGACTCTGGCTTTGAGCGCCTGTCTCTTGCTGATGGTTCGCGGTGACTGTGACAGAGGCTGCGCTCTCTGCGTTTACAGGCTATTCAGTCAACAGAGAGAGATCGACACACTGGTGAGTTCAGGACCATATATAAAAGTAAACCAATAAACTGTGGTTATACAAACGGTAATCAATAAGAAAAATACACATATAATTTTCACATATAATTTATAATTATATAAGTGTTAAATATAAATAAATAAAATATCATACACTGTATTAATTCGTTGAAATTTTTGTTTTTTTTTTTACATTTGTTTTCTGTTTCGTAATTATTTTACAGGTTATATTATTGTTATTATTTTAGTGTGACAAAAAGAGTCTATTGGTGAGCAGTGTTCAGTTAACTGTTTTTTCTTTTTCCTGGAGAAAACTGGCAGAAATGTTCAATAGCCTTTTGTAGACAAGCTTTAACAAACCTTGTTTTTAATCAATTTCCCTGTAGGAAAAGTAAAGGATACATAAAAAAAAAAAAAAAAAAGATTAATTAAATAAACACAATTTATTTTATAAAAGTATTTAAGTGCAAACTAAATCTAATGTTTTCAGACTCATTAATACATTTCAGAAAATAGTTTAGGTGTTAATTTCAGTTTGATGAAGTTTAGTGTTATTTAACACACATTATTATTCTTTTCTCTAAATTCTATAATTACCAAGTGATGCAATTTGTGTTGTTGATACTTAGCAATTGTTTTTACTTAGAGATATTTTTCCTGCAGCATAATAGTTGACAACATTTGGACGATCTTTCCACATTTCCAATTATTAGTTGTAATTACTTGCACTCTGTAATATGCAGCTGCATTGAACACAAACAGATTGAACATGTCTGCCCTCTGGTGGACCAATAGTTTATTTATTTATTTATTTTGTTTTGTTGGGTTTTTTTTTTTTTTTTTTTTTTTTAATTGATTGGATTAATGTCTCCCTTAGACCTGCTCATTAGAATGTGAAGGGACAGTGGACTCCAGAAAACTAGAAATCTGCAAAAACATACTCAGTGAAGAAGATCGCCTTGCAATGGACAACCTTAAACGAGATGAAGAGATTACAGACCATCTTCTCATGAAAAAATATGGTGGATTCATGAAGCGTTATGGGGGCTTCATGATTAAGAAAGGTGCAGAGATTGGCATGGGAACCCCAGCTGAAAGTGACGGCACAGAAGCCATTAGTAAGAAATATGGAGGCTTTATGAAGAAAGACAAGGCAGAAGGTGGAGCCGAAGACCAACAGATGGAGCTGCTGAGAGAGATCCTCAGGGTGGGTCTCACCTCAGAGTCAGAGGAGCAGCATGATGGGGACATAGTCAAGCGCTATGGGGGATTTATGAGGAGTGTACAGGGTCTAGGGGAGGCAGGGAGAGACTTGCACAAGAGATATGGGGGGTTTATGCGCAGAGTGGGCAGGCCTGACTGGTTGGACAACCAGAAAAGCAGTGGGTTTCTGAAACGCACTTGGGAGGATGGAGGCGAGACTACCCTGCCCAACATGCAGAAAAGATATGGTGGATTCATGGATTAGAATTTAAACATGGACACCCACACTAAACAATCTGTTGCTACTTTATGTAGAGCTTGCACTGTGTTGTACTTGCACTGTAGTATCATGTGAAGCCATTTTTAATTTATATTTATTTTAGGCTGAATATACAATACAGTTATATTTGTGTTCTCTGTGAATATGGTTTGTGTTTAAAAAAAAAGAAAAAAGGGAAAAAAAATATTTTCCAATTCTTTGTGTTTACAATGAAATCATCCATCAGATGGTACTTTTGGTAAAGACAAAGACAGACAACAATAATAAAACTACTATATGGATCACATGAATAAACAATAGTTTTCACATTGTTCATATTGTTTTACATTGCTTTGTTCTCTGAGAATCTCATCACATTAGCTAGTGTGCTTTGCTCAAACTTTGTAGATGAGGTTAAATCTGCTGTCTGCACTTGATATGTGAATGGTTAATGCATTTCTTTAAAAAAAAACACTTTATAACAGCTTTTGTTCTTGTTTAAATCAGAGCAACATTTCTGAGCTATTAGCTGTACAGATTACAATAAATGAATCTTATTGCAGAAGTAAAATGGCTCATTGATGTATTTGTTTCTCACAAATCAGTTCATACCTTTAGTAGTTTTTGATGCTAAGTCCAACTTACAGGTATAAGGTCATATTTAAGCAATAATGTCTTAAAAGTTTAACTATTTTGTGTATATAACTAAGAATAAACATGTTCCAAAGACATCACTCTCACTATACTCACCACTGTATTTGTGTCCAATGTGACAATGAGGGACAGCAAGTAGTGTAAAAGTTAGGCCATGTAAGCTCCTGATTACTTGTAAGTTCAAAACTCACATCAGCTCAAAGCACTTTTAAGTCAATGATAGTGTAACAATATAATGTTAGCTAGCTGAATTTAATGTCAGTTTCGCTAAAATTAGCACAATTTATAATTAATCATTCTTTCTGAACAAATTACTGTTTTTAATTGCTCTTAACTGTTATTAATTGTGAATGTAGCCACTCGATTTTAGCTTTAAGACCTTGAAGAATCCTCTGCCAGCTGGTCACTCCTGCTTTACAGCAAACAAGACTCACGTTAACACCCTAGGATCATGTTTTACTGGGCAAAATCATGGTGAATTCATTTTAAATGTGAAATCACATTTTGATTTCAGCAAGTCTGTTTGGGTGAATGCAAACAACTGGTTGTAAGCTCAACATGCAACAAGCAAAGAACACATGCTGTCTACCTGAGGGAAGATGTCTTTCACTGCTAGCGTATTCTTGTAAACCTACATTTTATTACTGAAGCACACATTTAGGCACTGAAAGCCTGCAGGCAGGCAGACAAGACAAAAACCACACGCATATTAAAGACGAGAACCGACCATTACACAGGATCAAACTAGAACTTAAATACAAACGGGAAATAACTAAATTAACTAGACACAGGTGAAAAGAATGACACAATTAACAAACGTAGGTCACATGGAACACATGGCACACGACAAAAGCAACAACAAAAAGAGTCCAAAGACGTGACAATGTCATACAAAACTCCAAAAATGGGCTGGAAAAAATTATTGGCACCCTTTCAAAATTGCATGAACAACAGAAAGAGGAGAAGAGAACTGCCCGAGGGCTAGAGAACCAAAATTGTTCAAAAATATCAACAATCTCAAGGTTACAAGTCCATCTCCAGAGATCTAGATTTGCCTTTATCCACAGTGCGCAACATTATCAAGAAGTTTGCAAAAATTTATGAAAAGTTGCAATGCAGGATAGTCTGGATGGTGGATAAGCAGCTCCAAACAAGTTCCAAAGAAATTCAAGCTGTCCTGCAGGCTCAGGGTTCATCGGTGTCAGCGCAAACTATCCGTTGACATTTAAATGAAATTAAACGCTATGGCAGGAGACCGAGGAGGACCCCACTGCTGACACAGAGACAAGAAAAAGCAAGATTACAATTTGCCAAAAGATGAGACCAAGATAGTGCTTTTTGGTAAAGCACATCATTCTACTGTTTACTAAAAAACAGAATGCGGCCTACAAAGAAAAGAACACAGTATCTACAGTCAAATATGGTGGAGGTTGTTTTGCGGCCTCTGGCATTTTGTGCCTTGACTGTGTGTAACGCATCATGAAATCTGAGAATTAACAAAGGATTTTGGGGAATATTGGGCCCAGTGTCAGAAAGTTGACTTTGCGTCTGAGATCTTGGGTCTTCCAGTAGGACAATGACCCCAAACATACTTTAAAAAGCAACCAGAAATGGATGACAACAAAGTGCTGGACAATTTTGAAGTGGCCTGTAATGATCGCATCCCTACACTGCTATTCCACTCCCAACCTGCAGGGGATGCCCTCCTTAAACCCTTTGGTTATGCTTCCCCAAAGACTCTAGATGGCACCATTGTACCTAATCTTGCTTAATACGCTCTTCATTAGCCCTGATTCCCTGCACCTGTGTTTAACCCTTTATAAGTGTGCTTGCTCTCTGCATCTATGTTCAGTCTTGAGCCTACGTACTGTGGTTGCCAGCTCGCAAGTCAAGTTTGTACCTTATTGTACCTTTTTGACCCCTGTGTCTATTTTCTGTTCCTTGTTTTACGGAAGCTCGGCTATCCAAGTTTGTTTGTACTTTGTGACTTTAGTTTCATTAGTAAAGATATTTTTTGTTTGAAGACTCAAGTCTCCTGGCTCTTTTGCTCTTCTGCTCTTGTGTTTCAATGCCTGGAGGTTAGCTCAGTAGCTAATACCACCTGCTCAGAACACCAGAGACCTGGGTTCTAGTCCCGCCTAGGGCGACCCCTGACATGGCCAGCAATGAATTCAGATCTAAATCCTATTGAACACCTGTGGAGAGAGGTGTAAGAAGCTTATTGATGGTTAAAGGAAGCGACTGATTTCAGTTATTTTTCCCAAAGGGTGTGCAACTAAATATTGAAGAAAGGCTGCCAATAATTTTGTTTAGCACATTTTTGGAGTTTTGTGACATGTCAAATTTGCTTTTTTCCCTCCCTTTTTTGTTTTGGTTCAATACACACAAAGGGAATAAACATGTGTATAGCAAAACATGTTAATGCAATACTTTTCTATGAGAAATACTTAATTTTCTAGAAACATTTCCAACAATTTTGGCCATGACTGTAACTGTAATTACATTAACTAACATTGACAGGACTTAATCAATGCTGAAATATATAATGTCCATTTATTTGTTCACGTTAGTTAATGCAATTACTAACATTTACTGTAATACAACTACTGTAATACATTATTTGCACATCTTCTCATTTATTACCAACAAATCAAAATCATCTGGCTGTTCATACAGCACATAACCTACCTGTAACGTTGTGCTGCTGCTGCTGCTGCTGCTGCTGCTTGTCCCCATCTCACTCTTTCTGTTCTAAAGCAGCTCCACCTCATCTGCCGTCTAATATGAAAACAATGAGTTATGATTATATTAAGTCTAACATTAAACTAGCATCCAGTCTTGTCTGGATGTTTGCTTGTCATACATTGGCATTGATTAAAGGGGTCATATCATGCGATTCAAAAATTTATTTTCTCTTTGGAGTGTTAAAACCTGTTAGTGAATAGATAAGATCCATGAAAGATTAAAGTAAAAAAACACAAAGATATATATTCTTTATAAAAGTTTTCCATGCCCCCACTTTTCTACATCACAGAGTGGGTTTATTTTCAAACACCAGCCAAATGTGGCTATGTTCTGGAGATGCTGTGTGTCATTGTGAAACTACTTTCTTTGTGCTTCCAAAAGAGGACATAACCGGTTGATTTGTATTCACAGCTGTTCCAGAACAGATCAACTCAGATAGGTTAGACTCTGTTGTATTACAAATTTATAAAAGGTTAAACACAGATTCCAATGTAATAGTATAAGCTGAATGTGTATTGGAATTTACATTCTAAGAGCAGGAAGCCCAAGCCATGAGACAGTTATCTTTTGTCTTTCAGTTCTTGAACATCTGGTAGGTGTCCCAAGTCAAGTGTGAATGCTAATCCTGAGGTACAACTGTGCCTTTCGTTTTAGTCTCTATAACACCTATGCATTTGAATGACACTTAGATGCTAAATAGATCAAAGATCAGGAAAGTTCCTGTTCTGGGCTAAGTTCCTGTTCTACATTTGCAAACATTTGTTTTACTGGTCTCCACCTCTGTGTACTCCTCGCCCTTTGAAACTTCAACCTAGCATGTTTTAGTTAGATTTTTTGAAGATTTTCTTGGAGATTTCTTGAAGACTTCTTGCAGATGACTAAAGCAACAAAATAAAAACGAACTCCTGCTTTACCAAAAATCTCCTGGTCTCTTCTTAAAAAGAAGCTAAAAAAAGTTTCCAACAACTCCTAAAACCTGGAGAGTAGTCTATGTTGGCTATGCACAGAGGCTTTAAAGTGGAGTAATTGTTCCTCTGCAAAAACAGTCTGACTCACAACCTTTAAGTAAGTTACAATTTCTTATTAAAAGAATCTGCTACTTACTATTCAAACACAAATTTTGAGCAGTGAAGGGTAGTGCTTGTTGTTTTGTTGTTACTCCGATCACATGGTGTTATGTTTACAAGTTGTACAAATTCATTGTACAAAAGAGCTTTGTACAAATCAACCTGTTTCAGGAGGCAGGACTTGTACAGTATGTGGAAAATGTGGTTTTTGCACCTTAAAGGCTTAGTTCACCTAAAAAAATTAAATTGTCCTTTCTTTTACTCACCTTTGAAGCACAAAACTACATTTCATAGGTGCATTTACACAATGTATACATCCTATGACATTCACTAGTACTGCTTCCAGTTTCTACAGTCAGCAGAAATGAGTGAAAAGTGTTATTTAATTTGAAATATGGATATTTATCATACAAAAATGCATGCATTCGTTACAGGGGACTTTTAAACATCCATGTGAGGGACGTTTTATTACAAATACCGATTATCTTAAGATATCAATAAAAGCAGCTACCAACGGTTCAAGCCCATTCAAAGGTTTTGATGGGTCTGGACAATTTTTACTATAACTCCAATTGACCGTTCGCAAAAAGCTTGATTGAAAGTTGCGCTTTTATATATCAGTGACGGCACATAAAATATTAAAATCATGCCTGCATCACATGCCTGCACAGTGTAGAGGCCTGAAATGCGCAGACACTCAGATTATCTTTAAAAAGGCCCACTTTCTTTACCATAACATATGGTGGGGCCCTGTCTGTTTATTATTATAGCTATAACGGCAATTGTAGTAAATTTACAGAACTGTATAAAAGAGACAGCTGAAAACATGCAACAAGATGGCGGTGCGGCAATGGTGTTTTTTGTTTGTTCAAGACAAAATTTTGTATGCTTCAGCCGAAATTTCGTAGGGCATGGACACCAACGACAGTTGTGTCCACGCATACAACCACCAGACACTGAAACTGCTCAGAAACCACGCAATAACTAAACTGAGTGACGACGTTGCACACGGACTCCGGGACCTCGGCTTGCTGTGCGGACCAGGCCCTCAGTCCTCGGTGTCTCCTGATGCAGAAGGCCGGGGAAGAGGACGCCGCAAGCGGTGTTTGAGGAAACAGAAGCACGGTAAACGTGCGGGTGTCCATGCTAGGCTAACCGCTAACCCTAGCCGGCCGGCACTCCCCTCCATCTTTCTGTCCAACATCTGTTCATTTGACAATAAGATGGACTACATTCGACTTCACTGAGCTACACGGCGTGAGTATAGGGATTGCTGCGTCTTTGTCTTTACGGAAACGTGGCTCAGCGACAGAGTTCCGGACACCGCCATTCAGCTAACCGGGCTAACCGCATTTCGTGCTGACAGAAATGCTGCACTGTGTGGTAAGACTCACGGGGGTGGCATGTGTGTTTATATCAACACGGAATGGTGTAAGGCAGACATGTCAAACTCAGGCCCGCGGGCCAATTTTGGCCCGCACTACAATTATATTTGGCCCGCGAGATGATTTCAAATATGTATTACATCTGGCCCGCCGGCCCGTTATACAGCGCATGTACCGCTAAAGGTGCCTACACATTGAACGCGTCAAGTGCTGGATGGCGTCAGCGCAGCCATTCATTGTGTATGTGCAACGTCAGCGAGCAGAGCGTCGCGCAAGGGTGGCGTTTGACTCCCGATTTAAAACATTTTTAATTTGAGCGTCAAAACGCTGTGATGACATCTACGTGCGGCCAATAGGAGAGCAGCCGGTGCCGGGGGCGGGAGTTCCCGATGTGGAGCAGGAAGCTAAGCTTAGCTGCTACTAAGCGATAGAAGAGGCACGTCCGTCCGCGACACTTTTCGTTCGTGTCTTAAAAACACGAACGGAAGGGAAATGGAGCAGGCTCGATGTGTGGCAATCGTCCCGCAATTGCGGCAGCATTTTTCTACGAGTGCCGGAACTGTCTGTTTTGATTGTCAAAAATGCTGCGGCATTGGCGATACTCAGGCTAGCTTTATTGTGGGGCAGGAGATCGCCAAATCAGCCTGGCCCTTTAATGAGGGAGAGTTTGTAAAAATGTGCATGGTCAAAATTTGTGAGGTTGTTTGCCCGGAAAAAAAACTGGCATTTTTAAATGTTAGCCTGAGCAGAAATACTGTAGCTGAGCGTGCATGTGAACTTGCCACCAATCTACAAGAACAGCTGATGAGAAAGGGAGAAGATTTTGTTGCATACTCACTTGCTGTGGACGAGAGCAGCGACACCTCCGATACAGCCCAGCTGTCAATTTTTATTCGTGGAGTGGACAAGAATCTTTGTGTTACAGAGGAACTTTTAGGACTAAAATCCATGCATGGCACAACGACAGGAAAAGACATCTTTGAGGAGGTATCCAAATGTATAGATGAAATGAAGCTGCCTTGGGATAAGCTTGTGGGACTGACCACTGACGGAGCACCCGCGATGTGTGGTCAAAAGACCGGATTGGTCGGCAGGATGCGAGACAAGATGCGGGAAAAGCAGGCAGGTGAGCTTACAGTTTAACACTGCATCATACACCAAGAGGCTTTGTGTGGAAAAGCCTTGAAAATGGTTCACATTATGAACACTGTAACGCAAGTTGTCAACTTCATAAAAGCAAAAGGTTTGAATCACCGTCAGTTCAAGTCTTTCCTTGAGGAGTTGGGTGCAGACCATAGCGACATGCCCTATCACACAGAGGTGAGGTGGCTGAGCCAAGGAAAAGTTGCGAAGAGATGTTTTGAGCTGCGTGAGGAAATTTGTCTTTTCAAGGAAAGCAAAGGGAAAGACACAACAGAGTTCAGGGATGAAAAGTTTCAATGTGAGCTTGCATTTCTATGTGACATCATGAATCATCTCGACGCGCTCAATCTGAAGCTTCAGGGGCACGCGCACGTCATCACAGACATGTACAATGCTGTGAGGGCTTTTAGAACCAAGTTGCGCTTGTGGGAGAGTCAGATGCAGCAGGGAAACCTGGCTCATTTTTTGTGCTGCCAAGTCATGAAAGAGCAGACCACTACCGCCGTGATGCCTTTTGCACAGTTTGCTGAAAAACTCATTCTACTTGGCGCTGAGTTTGCCTGACGATTTGCCGACTTTGAAGCCCAAAAATGTAGATTTGAACTTTTTAGCAACCCCTTTACGTTTGATGTGAATAACGCACCAAGCAGTCTCCAAATGGAGCTTATTGAGCTGCAGTGTCATGACATGCTCAAGTCAAAATATGACTCTGTCGGTGCTGCGCAATTTCCACCTTACCTCCCTGACACGCTGCCCGAACTCTGTGCCCAAGCTGCGCAAATGCTCTCTATGTTCGGGAGCACATATCTGTGCGAGCAACTGTTTTCGTTAATGAAGATGAACAAAACAACACATAGGAGTCGTCTCACCGATGAACACCTTCATTCAGTCCTGAGGATTTCCTCTGCGCAGAGCCTGACTCCAGAAATTGATGCACTTGCATGTAAAAAGCGATGCCAAGTATCTGGCTTGGACCCATGTGCATCATCAGAGTAAATGAACAGTGAAAAAAACTAAAATGGATAAATATTATTTTATTTACTGATGGCATGGTCTGTTCAAAGTTGAAAGAGATATTTTTTTTAGGTGTTGGCCTTTATGGTCTGTGATGAAAAGATTTAGGTTACAATTAAAATGAATAAAGTTAAAGATATAGAAGCCTGATATTTTTTTCAGTTTTTGTTTTTATTATTTTCTTAAACCTGTTCTGGTTTCAGTATTTAAGCAAAAATTCAATTGTAATATATGAGGATGGTTAATACAGTAGTTTACTGTGTCTTAAAGATAATAAAAACATAAATTAATAAAAAAAATTGGTCTGGCCCTCGACAATGTTCTTTTTTTAATTTTGGCCCTCTGTGAATTTGAGTTTGACACCCCTGGTGTAAGGACTCTGTGCTTATATCGAGCTATTGCTCAACGCTAGTGGAGTTCGTTATTGTCAAATGCAGACCCTTTTATCTACCCCAGGAATTCACCACCGTCTACACTATCGGAGTTTACATTCCACCCAGCGCTAATGCTAAGGAAGCTCTGAGCGAGCTGTACAAAGCTATTAGCGAGCTGCAGAATGCTCACCCCGATGGACTGTTTATCATCGCCAGAGATTTTAATCACGCAAATCTCAAAACAGTGCTCCCTAAATTCTATCAGCATGTGGACTTTGCTACGAGAGGAGCGAACACGCTGGATCTTGTTTACACAAACATTCCCAGCACGTATCGTGCGGAGCCCCGCCCCCACTCAGACCACATCTCTGTTATGTTGATTCCAGCATACAGACCACTCATCAGACGCTCTAAACCGGTTCTGAAACAGATTAAAACCTGGCCAGCAGGATCCATCTCTGCTCTTCAGGACTGTTTTGAGTGTACTGACTGGGAAATATTTAGGGAGGCTGCAACCAACGGCGATTCCATTGACTTGGAGGAGTACACATCATCAGTGACTGGCTACATTGAGAAGTGCATTGATAATGTGACTGTCTCCAAGACCATCACCACATGTTCTAACCAGAAGCCGTGGATGAACGCTAACGTGCATGCTCTCCTGAAGGAGCGAGACTTTGCCTTCAGAGCAAAGGACCGGGCAGCCCTAAAACAGCGAGGGCCAAACTGTCCCGAGCTATCAGAGAAGCAAAGCGCGCTTATGCTAAAAGAATACACGACCACTTCCAAAACAGCAGTGACTCACGCCGCATATGGCAGGGCATTCAAGTGGTCACCAACTACAAGACAACTCCACCTATCTGTGATGCGCTGAATGAGTTTTACGCACGTTTTGAGGCACAGAATAAAACAACGGTGAGGAAGTCCACCCCTCAAACACTTTATAGAGTTAACCCACGGAAGTCTGCTGGACCGGACAACATTTCAGGCAGAGTACTAAAGGAGTGTGCAGAGCAGCTAGCTGATGTCTTCACTGATATCTTCAATATCTCTCTGAGCAGCTCTGTCATTCCAATGTGACTCAAAACAACAATTGTCCCAGTGCCTAAGAAGTCTGTGGTTTTGTGCCTCAATGACTATCGTCCCGTCGCACTCACACCAATTGTGATGAAA
Organism: Puntigrus tetrazona; assembly: GCF_018831695.1. Lineage (NCBI taxonomy): Eukaryota > Metazoa > Chordata > Actinopteri > Cypriniformes > Cyprinidae > Puntigrus > Puntigrus tetrazona. Next base: position 6,982,156 of record NC_056700.1, read on the forward strand.
TGCTTTGAGAGGCTTGTCATGAGGCACATCAAGTCACAGCTACCACCTTCACTTGACCCATTACAGTTTGCGTATCGTCCAAACCGCTCTAAGGACGATGCTATCACCACAACCCTCCATCTCACCCTCTCACATCTGGACTCAAAGGGAAACTACATCCGAATGCTGTTTATTGACTTCAGCTCAACATTCAACACCATCATCCCTCAGCAACTTATAGAGAAGCTAAGCCTGCTGGGCCTGAACACCTCTCTCTGCAAACTGTATCCTGGACTTTCTGACAGGCAGACCTTAGTCAGTCTGGATCAGGAACAGCATCTCCAGTACCACCACACTGAACACTGGAGCTCCTAAGGGCTGTGTGCTCAGTCCACTGCTGTTCACTTTGCTGACTCATGACTGTGCAGCAATGCACATCTCCAATCACATAATCAAGTTCGCTGATGACACAACCGTGGTGGGTCTCATCAGCAAGAACGACGAGTCAGCATACAGAGATGAGGTGCAGCAGCTCACAACTTAGTGTAGAGCCAACAATCTATCTCTGAATGTCGACAAGACAAAGGAGATGATTGTTGACTTCAAGCAAGCAAAGAGCGACCATTCTCCACTGTCCATCGACAGGTCCAAGGTGGAGACTGTCAAGAGCACCAAATTCCTTGGTGTTCATCTGGCGGATAACTTCACCTGGTCACTCAACACCAGCTCCATCACCAAGAAAGCCCAGCAGTGCCTCTACTTCTTGAGGAGGCTGAAGAAAGCTCATCTCCCTCCACCCATCCTGCCTATGTTCTATAGGGGGACCATTGAGAGCGTCCTGTGCAGCTGCATCACTGCCTGGTTTGGGAATTGCACCGTATTGGATCGCAAGACCCTTCAAAGGATAGTGAGGACAGCTGAAAAGATCATTGGCATCTCTTTGCCCTACACCACACATCTACACCACACACTGCATCCGCAAAGCCCACAATATAGTACAGGACCCCACACATCCCTCACACACATTATTCACCCTCCTGCCATGTGGAAAGGAGTACCGGAGCATTCAGGCCCTCACAACCAGACTGCTATTTTGTGTTCTTGCACTAATTATGTCTTTGCCTTGCACTAATTTTGTCTTTGCACTGTTTGCACTAGTTTGCTCACTGGGTTTGCACTCTACTCCCCTGCTGTTTGCACTAGTTTGCACACTGGGTTTGCACTCTACTCCCCTGCTGTTTGCACTAGTCTGCACACTTTATGTGTCTAAGACACTGTCTTAGCTCAATATGTGAGTTCTTTTGTATTGCTTTGTAAGTGTGACTCCATGTAGCACCAGGTCCTGGAGAAACGTTGTCTCATTTCACTATGTACTGCACAGCTAGTTGAAATGTAGTTGAAATGACAATAAAAGCCACTTGACTTAACTTGACTTCACTTGAAAAACACTCTTGAGATGCACCTCTAGTAAGATGCAGCTAGTGCCAAACAAAAGGTTCGAAACAAAATGCCTTGTGATGTTACCTTAAGGCCCCCCTCTCTGATTAAGCCATACTTTTTTGTACTTGAATAGAAATCTCTTAGTTTCTGAATACTATGTCGATAAATTATACTACAATGATGCTCACAAAGACACAAAAAGTGGGTTTTACGAATAGAAATTTAATGAAATAGTAATTTGAAACAATAACGACAATCATGCAAAGTACTTCAGTCCAATTACAGGAATTCCTGAATGACAGTTTACCCCAAACCACGTATCTCCCTCCTTCTTTTAGACAGATAATGCACCAAGTAAGCAGTCTTGGTTAAAGGCAGCAATATCTGTAGAAGCTCTTTAAAACTCTGAAAAAACACAACGTTAACCCATATTGTGTATTAACTGTATCTCAACAATGCAATTTTAATTGCAATATTATTACCCAAATGATTACTCTCACTTATTTTGGAGGTGGGTTTAAACTTCATAGCGTAATGACATGTACATAAAAAGGCAACAGTATAAAAAGCTATTGAACATCATCCCAAAAATAGAAAGAAGTGAACAATACACATACAAATGAAAAACAGAATAAAATAAATACTTTAACCCTATAACTCAAAGGATTTTTATAGGGTTACATACACACAGACATATATATTAATTATATATATATATATATATATATATATATATATATATATATATATATATATATATATATGACGAAGTCGAGGATCGATCAGCGTGCCCTGGGAACAAACACGGAACACCTACACCAGCCACTCAACGACGGATTCGCCACACCTGGAGCTCATCAGCCGCGGGCCAGATAAGCCCGGCCAGGCGGCGGCTTCAGTGAGCCACGAGACTCGGAAACGCAAGCTAACCTGTTGTCTCTTTCTTTGTCTCCCAGAAGCTACAACGTGGACGGGCCTGCCTGAGCTACTTCCCCTACTACCTCACAGTGGACTCCCTCACGTTACTAAGCACGGAAACACCGAGACGACTCACCGCTGCACTCACCGGATTCACCGCTACACCACCCCCGGACTCACCGCCGCACTCCTCGCACGGACTCACCGCTCACCTTCTGTGTATTGTCTAATAAATACACCCTCCGGGTGTTTTCACTGCACCTGTTTCTCTTGTGCTTCCTCTGCCTCGCCACAAGTGGTGGAGAATGCGAGCGGTTTTTAAGCGCAAGAGAACAGAGGAAACAAAGAGAAAAAGGAAGAGCGCTATCGCCGCCACTATTAAAGGTTCCCCACAACATCAACTTCTCTCTTTGTTTTCCCCCCAGGCAAGCGCTCGCTTCCCGGCGAAGATGGAGGAATTCCTCCAACGCCTCTCAGAGGTTTCCATTCGCCAGCAACAGATCGTCGAGCATTTGGCTACCCGCCAGAACGAGACCGAGCAGGAGCTCGCTGCTCTCCGCGCCGCCACTCAACCAGGCCCCGTCGTGCCTGATCCCCGGATGCAAGCCACACAGCTGCTACCCAAAATGGCCGCCAGCGATGACCCCGAAATATATCTCGAGATGTTCGAGAGCGTCGCAACCACGGAAGGATGGGACCGGAGGGATTGGGCACGCGCGTTGGCCCCGCTGCTGTCAGGAGAGCCCCAGCGCGCCTACTTCAGCATGCCGGCCGACCTGGCGAATGTATACGACGACCTAAAGAGGGAAATCTTGGGCAGGGTCGGTCTATCACCGGTCTGCGCAGCCCAAGCCTTCCAAGAGTGGGTCTTCCAGTCTCGCCAGCCGGCAAGGACCCAGGCCGCCGAACTTACTCGGCTAGCGCAACACTGGCTCCTGGACGGGACACCAACCCCCGCCATCATTGTGGAAAGGGTGGTGATAGACCGGCTCCTGCGGGCTCTCCCCCGGAATTATCGCCAGGCGGTCGGTATGAGAAACCCCAAGAACGTCAGTCATGGAGTTGGTTGAGGCGGTCGAGCTGGCGGAAGCCGCACAGCGTCGAGGGCCGGGAGCGGGCGCGCCATCTTTTCCCGGAGGGTGTCCCAGGAGCGGCGCGCGCGGAGGGCACCCGCGACCGATGGAGAGGCGGCGGTCCCGACCGTGAGAGATGAGCCGATGCCAACCGAAGAGGCTTCCAACTCCTCTAGAGCGTGGCTGGCAGGCTGCAGTCTCCACCGGGAGCTTCCCGCGCGCACGGAAATCCCGTCGGCCTGAATGGACGGAAGTTCAGAGCCCTCCTTGACTCTGGCAGTACCATCAGCCTGGTTCAGTCCGCCTCCTACCCCGCGCAAGACGGAACCGCGGAAACAGCTGCCACTGACCTGCGTCCACGGGACACCAGGAAAGTCTCCACCCGTCTCATCACCGTGACGACGACAGGAGGAAGCTGGCCCCTGGAGGTGGGCCTCGTACAAGACCTGCCGGTACCAATCATCCTCGGGCGGGACTGGCCGGGTTTCGAGGAGGCGCTACACACCGCGACACAGCCTGTCAGCCCTCAAAGCCCTCGCCTCTCCTAGCATCGGACAGCGGAAGAGATGGTGAGTCCCCTCCGAATACTACTAATGTATTCTTTGATGTGTTCCAACAGGTAGTCGGAGGGGGCTCGTTCGGCCGGGCTCAGCGGGAGGATGACCGGCTCAAGAATTGCTGGAACCAGGTACATTTCATGGATGGAGAAGAGACGCGGGCCGGCCCCCATCCTCTTCCCCATTTTATTGTGGAGAACGGCCTACTCTATTGTGTCGCCCAGCGGAGGGGGGAGGAGAAACGGCTCCTGGTGGTGCCCCGAGGGAAAGTGGACACCATCTTGGAGCTCGCCCACGCCCACCCACTGGCCGGACACCTCGGGGCCGCCAACACTATCAAGAGGATCCGGGACCGTTTCCACTGGCCGGGGCTCGACGGAGATGTGAAACTGTTCTGCCAGGCCTGCCCCGAGTGCCAGAAGACCTCGCCCCGGCCACCTCCCCCTAGTCCACTTATCCCGCTGCCCATAATCGAGGTGCCCTTCGAGCGCATCGGGATGGATCTGGTGGGCCCGCTGCCGAGGTCTGCCCGCGGCCACGAACACATCCTGGTGATCGTGGACTACGCCACCCGGTACCCCGAAGCCATCCCACTCCGCAAAGCCACCGCCAAGGCGATCGCCCAGGAGCTCTTCACCCTGTCCACCAGAGTGGGGATACCCGGGGAGATACTGACCGACCAAGGCACCCCGTTCATGTCCCGAGTGATGGCCGACCTCTGCCGGCTGCTACGGATCCAGCAGCTGCGCACCTCAGTGTACCACCCCCAGACGGACGGACTTGTGGAGCGGTTCAACCAGACACTGAAGCAGATGTTGAGAAGGGTTGTCTCCGAGGACAAACGGGACTGGGACCAGATGCTCCCCTACGTCCTCTTCGGGGTGCGAGAGGTGCCCCAGGCCTCCACCGGCTTCACCCCATTCGAGTTGCTGTTCGGCCGACAGCCGCGAGGCCTGCTGGACGTGGCAAAAGAGGCCTGGGAGCAGCAGCAGCAGCCGGATGCCCAGAGGTCGGTCGTAGTACACCGATTTGAACGGGTGATGCCCCTCGTGCGGGAGCACATGACGCAGGCCCAGCAGCAACAACAACGGCACTATAACCGCCCTGCACAACCCCGGGAATTCCAGGTCGGCGACCGGGTCATGGTACTAGTCCCCACCAATGCATGCAAATTCCTGGCCACCTGGCAGGGTCCATATACCATTCTGGAAAAGATCGGCCCGGTTACTTACCGAGTCCGCCAACCAAACCGTCGACGCACCGAACAAATATACCACATTAACTTGTTGAAGAAGTGGGTGGGGACTAGGGAACACCTTTCCACACTCGCCATTCAGGAGGGCCCGGTCGTCAACACCAACGCCCTGCTCGCTCCCGCACAGAAGACGGAACTCCAACATTTGGTCGGTCAGTTCTCGGATGTGTTCTCGTCCACGCCCGGGCAGACTAACCTCCTCCAGCACGAGATCCGGACCCCTCCCGACGTCATCGTCCGGCAGCGGCCCTACCGGATCCCTGAGGCTCGTCGGCGAGCTATTGAGGAGGAGGTAAACCAAATGCTGAAGTTGGGGGTGATTGAACCATCGACGAGCCCGTGGTCCAGCCCCATCGTCCTGGTTCCAAAACCGGACGGCACCCTCCGCTTCTGCAATGACTACCGGCGACTCAACCAGGTCTCCGAGTTCGACGGATATCCCATGCCCCGTGTAGACGAACTGCTGGAACGTCTTGGAAGGGCCCGGTATATCTCCACCCTCGATCTCACCAAAGGATACTGGCAGGTTCCGCTGTCAGAGGAAGCCAAGCCAAAAACGGCTTTCTCCACCCCCGGCGGCCACTGGCAATACCGGTCCCTTCCCTTCGGTCTACACGGGGCACCAGCCACCTTCCAGAGACTAATGGACATCTTACTCCGACCCCACCAACAGTACGCCGCAGCCTATCTCGACGACCTTGTGATTCACTCGGAGACCTGGGAAGACCATCTGGAGCGCCTGCGGAGGGTGCTTCGATCTTTCGACGGGCTGGACTCACCGCCAACCCCAAGAAATGTCACCTGGCGCTCTTGGCGAAGTACCTGGGTTACCGAGTTGGACGAGGACTGATCCGGCCACAGGAGAGTAAAGTCACCGCGGTCCAGGAGACCCGAGGCCCACCAACAAAACCCAGGTACGCGCCTTCTTGGGGTTGGCAGGGTATTATCGTTGTTTCATCCCCGACTTCTCCTCCATAGCCGCCCCTCTGACAGACCTGACCAGGAAGGGGCAGCCTGAACGGGTTCTGTGGAACCCGACGCGGAGGAAGCGTTCCAGAGGATTAAGGCCGCACTCACCTCAGACCCTGTCCTGAGAGCCCGGACTTCGGCTGCCCCTTCCTGCTACAGACGGATGCTTCTGATGTGGGTCTGGGAGCCGTGCTGTCCCAGATCCAGGAGGGTGAGGAGCATCCGGTCTTATATATCAGTAGGAAGCTGACCCCGCCGAGAAAAAACTACGCCGCGGTGGAGAAGGAGGCCCTAGCCGTCAAGTGGGCAGTCCTGGAACTGCGGTACTACCTCCTGGGCCGGCGGTTCACCCTACTTACCGACCACGCACCCCTCCAGTGGATGGCCAGGGCCAAGGACACGAACGCCAGGGTGACCCGCTGGTTCCTCGCGCTCCAGGACTTCCACTTTGACGTGCAACACCGCGCTGGGACAGCCAACGCCAACGCCGACGGCCTATCGCGGATGTGGTCGGCTTTTGCAGGTCTGTCAGGGGTCACTCCCACCCACCCCAAATTTCCCGTTATTACGCTCTGCTTTATCCACCAGGACCAGGACAGCGCTTGGGGGGGGGAGTGTGACGAGCGTCCCGAGGATCGATCAGCGTTGCCCTGGGAACAAACACAGAACACCTACACCAGCCACTCAACGACGGATTCGCCACACCTGGAGCTCATCAGCCGCGGGCCAGATAAGCCCGGCCAGGCGACGGCTTCAGTGAGCCACGAGACTCCGGAAACGCAAGCTAACCTGTTGTCTCTTTCTTTGTCTCCCAGAAGCTACAACGTGACGGGCCTGCCTGAGCTACTTCCCTACTACCTCACAGTGGACTCCCTCACGTTACTAAGCACGGGAAACACCGAGACGACTCACCGCTGCACTCACCGGATTCACCGCTACACCACCCCCGGACTCACCGCCGCACTCCTCGCACGGACTCACCGCTCACCTTCTGTGTATTGTCTAATAAATACACCCTCCGGGGGTTTTCACTGCACCTGTTTCTCTTGTGCTTCCTCTGCCTATATATATATATATATATATATATATATATATATATATATATATATATATATATATATATATATATATATATATATAAAATAATAGCAAAAACAAACACATGACAACACAGAACAATAAAACAGTAATTAGAATTTGATATTGTGGGTTTAAATTTCCTTCAGAAAAAAAAAAAAAACAGATCAAAATTATTCAATATATTTCAAAGCAATCACTAATGCTAATGAGCCAGGTTTAAAAGGGGAAAGGGGGACGGACGTGTTGCTACAATTTATAATAATATTCTTAGTACTTCTCAGTGGGCATTTAAATATAAATCATTTGAAGTTTTGGTGCTGCATATACCATTATCTATAGAATCATGTGCTTGTGATAAATCCCCTGTCCTGTTTGTACTGGCTACTGTATACAGGCCACCAGGGCACAGCACAGATTTCATTAAAGAATTTGCTGATTTTCTAACTGAGCTAGTACTGGCCACAGACAAAGTCTTAATTGTTGGCGATTTTAATATCCATGTTGATAATGAAAAAGACACATTAGGATTAGCTTTCTTAGACATTCTTGTAAGGGACCCCCTTTCCTGAAGAATGGAATCCAGAGGCCCTGGTCGAAGGTTAATGCGAGTTCTGTCTTTTCCTTGTGCTTCTTTAAAAATCACTTATATTTATTAATCTTTTGCTTTTCCAATTTTAATTCTGGCCCTTCACATAATTTTATCTGACTCCAATCTTTCATGATTTTAGTTATATTGTATTTAAATGTAACTGCTGATCCCTCTAGTTGTGATTAAATTTGGATCATTAATTAACTATAATACTTCCTAGTTTCCATTTATCGTTCGTTAGGAGCCTGGGTCGCTTAGAGACCTTGTTTAGCCAGAACAGACTCACAACACATCTGGGCTAGTCCAGGTCTTAGTCAGAGGCTACCCCATATATCGCTTACCTTAAAGCGGCCATTTCCTCAATAGACTCAAAAAGAGTATTTTTTTATGCACAAATACCATGTGCACTGTATTGACCGCTGGCTCTCGGAGAACTCCACCTGCCCTATTTGCCGCAGGGCGGTTCTGGTTTCCACCAACAGAGAGAGTGTCGTCTAGCCATAGTTGGATTTGTGGCACTTCGAAATCACTTCCTCCCTTCCTTTTACATTTATTACCTAGTCATGTGAGAACTCGTATTGAGATTTCTTTTGTGTTGTCAGTTAATGTCTTAAGTAATAGCATGCTAAGCCAGTTTGGTGGCCAGAAGTCAAGATCTAAAAACATGCCCCCGGCTCTGTCCATTGATCTTTGATCTGACTCACCCTAGCACGCGAACAATGCAGAAAACCTCAGAAGTCACTAACCTACTAGAATAATGATTTCAGACAATATTATAAGTTAACCAAGATTAATGTTTATTTTGCCAGGTAAGAATAGTTTCCACATTGGTTTAATTCATAGATATTTGCACAACTGATCAGCAATACATAAACAAAACAAAACAAAATAAAACAAACATAAAAGGTCATTATACCTAGTCTTTAGAAAGTACATAGTGTGGTGTATGAGGACACACACCACACTACGGGCTGATCTGGCTACAGAATCATGCCTTGTTGTGTTTTGTCACTTTCCTTATATACTCAGACCAGACAAAGAGATCCCAAATTTAGTTGTAAAAACCTTTTGGTGTTTAGGTTCCCGTGCTTCAGTGTCACACCTGGCTGGAACACTTTCAGAGACCCAAAAGGAAGACACACCCCCTTTTCCACAGAACACAGTTCTGCCAAGTTCTTTTATATAATATAAGTTATTACTGTGAAATTGAGACCAATTTACCAATCGCACTGAGACCTTTCAAATGAGACCAAACATGAAAGTGAAGAACAATAGGTTCACAAGACACATGACATATAATGCCTTATTCCTAATGAACTTTAAGCCAAGTCTTTTGGGTAGAAGGAGGGGAAGCAGGAAGAGCAGAGGTGAGGAGGGTGTCGTAAAGCAACAGGGAGAGATGACCAAAAACAGGGGTGTTGTTTACTCTTTTTTGAAGTCCTTTTGTTCCTTTGGATACAATATAATATTGTTGCAATTCTGCAGCAAAGTGATGATATTTCAGATCACTATCTAGTCTTGTGTGAACTCTGTATAGCTAAACCTGTAAACTCTGCACCATATTGCAAGTACGGAAGAGCCATCACTTCCACCACAAAAGAATGCTTCCAATACAACACAAAAACTTGATGATTTAACAGAAACGATGCACTCTCTTTTTTCTAGCACTTTAGATACAGTTAGCAACTTTACGATTAAGAAAGATGAAAGAAAACAATCTGACTCCATGGTATAATGAAAACACTTGCACCCCTAAAGAGAGCAGCCCGGAAAATGGAGCACAGGTGGAGAAAAACAAACTTAGAAGTATTTTGTATTGCCTGGCGGGAGAGTATCCTGTCATACAGAAAAGCATTAAGCATTATCTGATTATTTTTCATCTCTTTTAGAAGAAAACAAACACAACCTCTTATTTATTCAATACAGTGACTAAATTAACAAAAAATAAAATGTCTAATGCAAACATTCCCCAAGAGTACAGCAGTAATGACTTGTACAACAGAGTACATGAATTACTAAACCAGCAACATGTATGTTAGACCCTATTTTATCTAAACTATTAAAAGATCTGCTTCCAGAAGTCATAGATCCTATTTTAAGCATTATTAATCATTATTAGGATATGTTCCCAAAACGTAACTTCTAGTGATTATCGTCAAATTGATTACAGAGACCATCTCTGCATTTAATAACAAATTGTTCAGTCTCGTCATTATACATACCTGTCATTGTATTCTTCATTGTATTTATACTGTTTAGTGCTTTGATATAACCTGTGTTGTTAAAAGCGCTATATAAATAAAAATTATTGATTAATTGATTGATTGAATAAACATTATAAATGTTTAAAAAGTGTTCAGTTATTTTAGTTATTTCAAGGTTAATTATTGATTATCAATAATACCATTATGATGTAATTTGGGAGATTCTAGAGCTTCTCTAGCTACAGTTACAATAATAGGTGTCTAGGTACTCAATTACCAGGCAAAGTATATAAAATTTATGTTGTTAAATAACATGAAACTGTATGTTGACATTATCTAAGTGATGTGAGCCTGTCTCACTCTCACACACACATGTGAGCACACATACACATTTTAGCACACTTTTTGCATTCTCTGAAAGCCATTCCAGCATGCTTCGGCTTGAACGTCCACTGCTACCTAGCTATATTGAGAAAAAACCCATCTAGTCTTGTTACTTCTATTTCTTTAATTTAGTTTCTGTCAAGGGTCGCCCTAGGCGGGACTAGAACCCTGGTCTCTGGTGTTCTGAGCAGGTGGTATTAGCTACGGAGCTAACTTCCAGGCATTGAAACCCAAGAGCAGAAGAGCAAAAGAGCCAGGAGACTTGAGTCTTCAAACAAAAAAATATCTTTACTAATGAAACTAAAGTCACAAAGTACCAACAAATTTGGATAGCCGAGCTTCCGTAAAACAAGGAACAGAAAATAGACACAGGGGTCAAAAAAGGTACAACAAGGTACAAACTTGACTTGCGAGCCGGCAACCACAGTACGTAGACTCAAGACTGAACATAGATGCAGAGAGCAAGCACACTTATAAAGGGTTAAACACAGGTGCAGGGAATCAGGGCTAATGAAGAGCGTATTAAACAGGATTAGGTACAATGGTGCCATCTAGAGTCTTTGGGGAAGCATAACAAAAGGGTTTAAGGAGGGCATCCCCTGCAGGTTGGGAGTGGAATAGCAGTGTAGGGATGAGATCATTACAGGAGCCCCTCCTCTAGGAACGGCCCTTGACGTTCTTCCGACTGCTCCCTTGGGCTCGGCGAAACTCTGAGATAAGGGTGGGATCTAAAATATCTCGTGCCGGAACCCAGGACCGCTCCTCTGGACCAAATCCCTCCCAATCCACAAGATATTGGACGCCTCCACGAACCTGTCGAGAATCCAGCAGCCTTCGGACTGTGTAAACTGGCTGGCCATCCAACATGCGAGGAACTGGGGGGGGGTTCCTAGTTGAAGACAGAGTAGAGCAAACAACAGGTTTTAAACGGGAGACATGAAAAGTGGGATGCACCTTCATAGCCCTAGGCAGGAGGAGTCGATAAGAGACTGGATTAATCCTCTTGAGGATCTTGAATGGGCCAATGTATCGTGGGGCCAGCTTGCGGGATTCCACCCGCAAAGGAAGATCTCGGGTTGAGAGCCATACTCTTTGTCCCGGACGAAGCGTGGGCCCTGCCCTCCTGAGACGGTTTGCATGCACCCGGTGTTGTTGGACAGCCCTTAATAAAGCCACTCTGGCCTTTTTCCAGGCCCGTCGGCACCTTTGGAATAGCCTTGTGGCAGCTGGAACATCCACCTCTGGCTTCTGTCCAGGAAATAGAGGAGGGGGGAAACCAAACTGACACTCAAAAGGTGACATGCCTATGGAGGAATGGTAAAGGGTGTTATGTGCAAATTCGGCCCATATTAAATGAGAGCTCCATGTAGATTGGTTGTCTGCAACCAGGCATCTTAGAGTCTTTTCAATCTCTTGATTTACCCTCTCAGTTTGGCCGTTAGACTGGGGATGGAAGCCAGAAGACAGGCTAATGGAGGATCCAATGAGTCTGCCAAATGCCTTCCAGAACCGGGAAGTAAACTGTGGGCCCCGATCAGAAACCATATCATGTGGAAACCCGTGGATCCTGAACACCTGCCTCATCAACAGTTCCGCAGTTTGGCCGGCTGTGGGGAGCTTGGGCAAAGGTAGGAGGTGACAGGCCTTTGAAAATCTGTCAACCACTACTAGGATTACCGTGTTTCCTTGAGACCGTGGCAAGCCTGTGATGAAGTCCATCGAAATGTGAGACCAAGGGCGTCTTGGAATGGGGAGTGGGTGCAGCAGGCCATGAGGGTGGGTCCTTGGCTCCTTGTTCTGGGCACAGACCATGCAAGCGGCAACAAATTCCCGGACGTCCCTCTGTAATCTAGGCCACCAGAACCTTCTTTGGATGAGCTTGCATGTCTTAGTAGTTCCAGGATGTCCAGAAGGAAGAGAAGCATGAGCCCACTGTAAAACCTTAGAGCGTAGAGAGTTAGGAACAAAAAGGCGACCTGGAGGGCCATTACCTGGGCCTGGCTGCTGCATCTGGGCCTTCTTGACCGCAGTTTCAACGTCCCATTGAATGGGAGCTACCACTCTCACGTTGGGGAGAATGGGTTCTGGACAGGAATCCACTTCTGGTGGCTCAAACTGCCTTGAGAGTGCATCTGGTTTGAGATTCTTCGAACCTGGGCGATAGGAAAGAGTAAAGTCAAACCGGTTGAAAAAGAGGGCCCAGCGGGCTTGTCGGGCATTCAGTCTCTTTGCTTCCCGAATATAAGTAAGGTTCTTGTGGTCAGTCCAGATTAAGAATGGGTGTTTGGCCCCCTCCAGCCAGTGCCTCCACTCTTCCAAAGCCATCTTAACAGCCAGTAACTCCCGGTTTCCAATATCATAATTTCTCTGTGTCGGGGTGAGCTTACGAGAAAAAAAAAGGGCACATGGGTGAAGCTTATTATCACTCTTACATCTCTGTGACAAGACAGCTCCCACTCCCACATCTGAGGCATCCACCTCCAACACAAAAGGCAGCTCTGGATCAGGAGGGTTAGGATTGGGGCCGATGTGAAGAGTCGCTAGTTTGTTAAAGGCTTGACCTGCTCTACAGGTCCACATAAATGGCCTTGCTGACTTCCTGGTCAATGCAGAAAGGGGGCTCGGCAATGGAACTGAAGTTCCTAATGAATCTTCTATAAAATTGGAAAAGCCAAGAAAGCGCTGTACCTGTTTAACTGACGTAGGTTGAGGCCAGTCCAATACAGCTTGTATCTTGCCAGGGTCCATCTGAAGGCTGCCCCTTGATACCCTGAAACCAAGGAAGGAAACTTCTGGAACATGAAACTCACTCTTTTCCAACTTCACATAAAGTCTGTGTTTCAGTAGTTGGGCCAGGACCTGTCGGACATGTTGAACATGTTCTGGGTAATTGCGAGAGAATATCAAAATGTCGTCCAGATAAACGAACACAAATGTATTTAACATTTCTCTGAGAACGTCATTAATAAAGGCTTGGAAGATGGCTGGGGCATTGACTAGGCCAAATGGCATTACCTGATATTCATAGTGCCCTGTTGGTGTGTTGAAAGCCGTCTTCCACTCATCCCCTTCACGTATTCTAACTAGATGGTATGCATTTCGCAGATCAAGCTTAGTGAAGATAGTGGCCCCTTGTAGGACCTCGAAAGCCGTGGTCATCAGAGGAAGAGGGTATCGGTTCTTGATGGTAATGCGGTTTAGACCTCGATAGTCTATGCAGGGTCGAAGTCCCCCATCCTTCTTTTCAACGAAGAAAAAACCCGCTCCTGCAGGTGATGTGGATGGACGTATAAGTCCATTGCTCAGGGCTTCCTCAAGATACTTCTCCATTGCCAACCTCTCAGGGCCAGAGAGGGAATAGAGCCTTCCACGTGGTGGGCATGTACCAGGAACTAATTCAATAGTGCAATCATAGGATCTGTGAGGGGTAATGTGGCTGCTTGAGTCTTACTAAAGACCTCCTGGAGGTCTACATACTCCTGGGGAACTCGGGATAACTCGGGACACTGAATTAGAGATTTGGTTGTGACTGACCTCATCTCGGGAATGGCCATGACCTCTGTGGATTGAGTATCAGAAGAGGATGTTGTTCTCCATATGGGGATGTCAGCTGAGGGTCCTTGAAAAGTCTCTAAAAGCTTGGAAGAGCAGCAGAAAGAAGTATCAGAAACTTGACAGTTAGTTCCCAGGCCTTAACAACCCCTTGGGCCCAATGAATATGTGGGTTGTGTAAAGTCAACCAGGAAAAAACCAAGGATAAGAGGAAGCTTAGGAGAATGAATCAGATAAAACTCTATCTGCTCCTGGTGATGTCCAACCTGTAGCTGGAGAGGTGGAGTACACTGACTAACTCTCCCTGAACCCAGAGGACTGCCATCAACTGCCGTGATACTTAGGGGTCTTTGGAGGGTAACCGGCTGAACATCAAGTCTCTTAGCCAACTCATAGTCCATAAAACTCCCAGCAGCCCCAGAGTCAATAAAGGCGAGTGCATGGTGGAGTTGGTTGCTCTGGGTTATTGTAGCTGGGATTGTCAAACCTGAGGTTGCTGAGCAGGGAAGGATCTTATTCTCGCCTGGCCCCCTCCTCCTGGACGAGAGTTGACTTTTCCCGACAACTCAGGACAAGTAAAACGAAAGTGACCTGACTTGCCACAGTAGAGACAGCATTTCTCCTTCATCCGTCGGTTGCGCTCAGCTTGGGAAATTCTAGTTCCACCCAGTTGCATGGGCTCCTCCGGGGCCCTAAGAGTTGAAGGCAGTTTAACAGGGTTGGGGACTTCAAAAACCCTAGTCTCCTGCTGTCGCTCCTGCTGACGTTCTCTAAGGCGGTGGTCTACCCGGATAGCCACATCAATGAGGGACTCAAGGTTCGGTGCCGGGTCTCGGAAAGCTAATTCATCTTTGATCGCAGGAGACAAGGCATGGTGAAAGGTAGCCCTCAAAGCTCGTTGATCCCACCCACTCTCTGTGGCAAGAGTGCGAAATTCAATAGCAAAATCCGCTGCACTCCGAGAACCTTGAGTGAGGTGGAGCAGTCGGTAATCCACATCCCCTCTACTGGCTGGATGTTGGAAAACTCTCCTCATCTCAGAAATGAAGTCATCGCTGTTGATTGTTAGTAGAGCTTTCTGATCCCACAAAGCTGAGGCCCAGTCCAAAGCCTTGCCTGTAAGTAGAGTGATCATGTAGGCCACCTTGCTACTTTCAGTTGGAAAGCTGCTGGGTTGGAGCTGGAAAACCAGAGTACACTGGGTAATGAATCCTCTGCATCTCTCTGGACTGCCATCATACCTCTCTGGTGCTGGTAACTTGGGCTCGGACGGACAGCCAACATGGGTCTGTTAGACTGCTCAGAAGGAGGTTGAGGTTCCTGGGATAAGGAGGCTTGAGACTGTAGATTTAAAAGATGAAGGATCTCAGACAGTGCCTGGTCATGCCGCTGTATGGTTGCTGCTTGATCTGAGAGGGCTGTTAAAATACGATCCACATTAGAAGGAGGTGAAGTTGCTTCTGCTGGGTTTCCTTCCATGGTTCAGTCTTGCTGTCAAGGGTCGCCTAGGCGGGACTAGAACCCTGGTCTCTGGTGTTCTGAGCAGGTGGTATTAGCTACGGAGCTAACTTCCAGGCATTGAAACCCAAGAGCAGAAGAGCAAAGAGCCAGGAGACTTGAGTCTTCAAACAAAAAAATATCTTTACTAATGAAACTAAAGTCACAAAGTACCAACAAATTTGGATAGCCGAGCTTCCGTAAAACAAGGAACAGAAAATAGACACAGGGGTCAAAAAAGGTACAACAAGGTACAAACTTGACTTGCGAGCCGGCAACCACAGTACGTAGACTCAAGACTGAACATAGATGCAGAGAGCAAGCACACTTATAAAGGGTTAAACACAGGTGCAGGGAATCAGGGCTAATGAAGAGCGTATTAAACAGGATTAGGTACAATGGTGCCATCTAGAGTCTTTGGGGAAGCATAACAAAAGGGTTTAAGGAGGGCATCCCCTGCAGGTTGGGAGTGGAATAGCAGTGTAGGGATGAGATCATTACAGTTTCTTTCCGTAAAAGGTTCATGCAAGTTACGTTTTGCCCACCATGTCTCTGTATTCATCTTTAAGTGCGCTCACATCAAAACTTCAGCTAGCCCACAACTCCACACCTTCAGCCAATGCCCACTCATTGGCTTCCAATTAGCAACCTCGGGCAACCCCTTTCTGGGAATCTAGTAACACTGAGTAACAATGCAAGTAACCTACATTCATGCTGAACTTGTATGAATGTGCGAGCATGTGTGTTTGTGTGTAGATATGTCTTTTAGATTTATCCAATAAAATCTTATTTATATTGAAAAGAGAAGCATCTCTTGTTCTGTGCTTTGAGTTAATGTCTTAAACTGCTGATCTCATTACTGTGTTAATTGTGTTCTCACTATGTTCTGGATTTTAATATCTAGGGCAGAGTTGAGGTTATAGAGCTTGTTCAGTGAATTTCTGGTCAACTCAGTTATCAGCTGTAGTGATTCTGTTCAAATTTCCTATAATATAGAAAAAAAATATTTCCTTTTGCAAATATTCACACATCTTCACATAAACATGGGGTGTGTTTTAATAAGATGTTAGCAACTTGTTTGTGTCTGACCTTGGATTGTGTACCTCAACTGTGATTGTTGTATCACCAAACCAGGATTCAGCAGCTTGTCATGTGAACCTTGACCATGTATGGACACAGCAAAGTTGTTATTAACCCTCGAGCAGGGGTAAAAAAAAACAAGTACACTTCCATAAAAGGAATATACCCAGAAATATCAAGATATTGCAGGTTTTTCTGAGCTACTGGACTGTCCAGACTTCTTTAGTAAGGACAGTAATCAGCTGCTCAAATCACAAAAAACACAGCTGCCAATTATGACTCAAGCCAGAACAAAACTGACCTTCACAAATCAAGTCACTGTTGTTCATCATGGGTCCAGTCAGGTCATCTCTGATCACCATGAGTTAAGTCACAGCATCACTAATCTTCAGGAGTCAAGTCATCTTTTCTGCCCTCATAAAACATGATCGCTAAAAGTGATCACAATTTCAAAATAAATGTCCCAGAGGAAACTATTTAATATATATACAAATAAAATTGTAAAATAATACACACAAATACTATTTCAATTTCTAAGGGCAGCACAATCGTCACTGATCTTCACAAATTAAGTAAAACTTTCATGGATCTTCACTGTCAGACTCTTGCCACAAAACGTCACAGTTGATCTTCCTGAATCAAGCTTCTTTACTGATCGTCCAAAGTCTCGTCATGTCTCGTTGAATTATCTAGAGTTCTGTCACTCCCTGCCTGATGTGCCTAGATGCCGGTGCTACAGACTTACATCTAGTGAGGAGGATCCACTGCCAATGTCAGTCACTGCCCTAAACCAGTACCAAACCCTTTAAATCCATCAGCTCCTAAATTAATTTCCCTTTGTAAAGTGCTTTCAAAAATCAGGGTAGCTTTATGTTGCATTTGGGCTATCACCACCAAAGAACTAAGTTGGCAGTGACCACGAGAATGTTTCACAAGGTGGTTGAAGCTGCTGAATCTTTCAAGGGAGTAGCACACACCGTTGTGTTCCCCGATGTGAGGACATCTGTCACAGTTTCCCCAGAGGTGGCAGATCATGCTGCAGAACCTCTCCAAGGGGCAGTGCTCACAATCATCTTCTAATGTGGTGGTGGCACTTGGCAACACCATTCGTGTTGCGGCTGATGAAATTGCTATTGAACTGATTTTGTGTACCGAGTATACCACTGTAGAACCTCCAGAGGTGGCAGCAACTGCTGTAGAACCTTCAGAGTTGTCATTGATTTCTCCCTGTCAACTCTCATCCTGCCTTGTCACGGCCATGGAGGCAGTTTGTGAATTCTCATCCTGCCCTGTCATGGCTATGGAGCCCGTCAGTTAATCCTCTGTCTGCCCTGTCATGTAGGCCGTCAATGAATCCTCTGCCTGCCCTGTCATGGAGACCATCTGTGAATTGTCATGTTGACCTATCATGGCTGTGGAGACTGTCTGCAAAGCCTCAGTCTGTTCAGTCATGACAACGGAGGCTGTTTGGAAACCACTTATTTGTCCTGTCACAGCTAAGGAGGCTCTCTTTTGAACTCTTGCCTTGTCATTTATGAACTTTCGCTCAGTCCCATCCCGGCCAAGGAGGCTGTCTCTGAATCTCGTTTTCTATACTGTCCCAGCTTTAGAGGTCATTAATGAGCTCTCATCTGGTTCCACACCAACCATATTGACTGCCCATCAACTTCTGTCTCAAGTAATGCAGTCATGGCCAAAATTGTTGGCACCCCTGAATTTTTTCCAGAAAATCAAATATTTCTCACAGAAAAATATTGCATTAACATGTTTTGCTACACACATGTTTATACCCTTTGTGTGTATTGGAACAAAACAAAAAAGGGAGGGAAAACATCTAATTTGACATAATGTCACTCAAAACTGTCACCCTTTCTAATTTGTGGAAAAATTTGTTCAGGCATGCTCCTTTAAACTCACCGGGGGGAAGTAACAGGTGTGCCAGTAATTTTGGCCTTGACTGTAGGTCTGATTTTTTAATTGTTTGCCTTGTCCCCATGTCCGTAAGTGAACAATCTCTTTTTTTAACCGCAGTCAATAAAGCAACCAATTACCTGACACTTTGTCCTTTTATCTGTCTAGGTAGTACTATTCCCACCACCACACATTCATCCCTTAATAACCTATGTTGAATGGTTTGTCACAGGTCTGTCTATGTTGTCTGTCTCTCCTCCGTTTTGTTGTTTTATTTGTTTGCCCAGGTCTTCTGTCGCATTGTGGAGGTCTTCTGATCCACCTGCTCCAGCCTGGTTTTCTGTCCCATTGTGGAGGTCTCCTGTTCCGTCTTTCCTGCTCTGTCTGCTCTACCATGGTGGGTTCCAGCTCCATCTCCTCCACCCTGGTGGCTCCTGCTCTGTCTGCTCTACCCTAGTGGGTTCCAGCTACATCTACTCTGCCATGGTGGTCTTCTTCTCTGCCCTCGAGGTCTGATGTGCTGACTGCTCCACTAGGGTGGTCTTCTGGTCTTCTGGTTCCTGAGTTTCTGCCATTGCACTGTCACACCACCATCTGATCCCCCTGAAACCCATTACTGTTTCCACCTGCTCCCAATTACTACACACACATATAAGTCATATAAGTTTCCCTGTATCTTACCTTATTCATATCTGACCTTGGATTGTGTAATTTGACTCCCTGACCTGTTTGCCTATATATTGACTCTGCCTTTGCCTAGCCTCTACTGTTCCTGTTTGCCATTGATTGACCCTGCCTGTTTCACTATTGCAAATAAAGCTGCAAATGGATTTGCTGGCATCTACCTTTATCCTTACACATATAGATGTTTTGTGTTTCTATGAATTCCTACTCTCATCTAATACATTTGAACTTTATGAAATGTCATATTTATTATCTTTACCTTACTGTAATATTATGTAACTGTTATATTATTGTTATATTTATATCAGGACAAAGTGAATTTTCATTTTAAAATCACAATGTCTGAAATAATGCAAATCAATAAAACATCCCAGAGGAAACTTTTTAATTCCATTAAATAAAACAAAATGTCCAATAAGATTTTAAGCATTAAATAAAATTAGAAAGGAAAAAGTTACATTCTGTTCAAATCAATCAGTATCTAAGGGATTCTAAGAATCCAATAAGATCCTAAAGGATAAACTGAAATTAAAATAGGATTTTTTGACAAGAGCAGTACAAAAATGAAACAATCTAAATGCTTAAGATAACTAATTTTACATTTTGGCATATATGCTTTTCTGACTTCTGCCCCTTTTCACATTATTTCAGATGGGGATTCAAAACTTTTTAAAACGTTTTTACTTTCTTTTGTACAGTTTAAGTTCGAACATTAAAAAATAACTGTTTATTTTTTAGGGGTTCATTGATTATATAAAATTCAGTGAAGGTTGACTAATCTTTGAACAATCTGTATGTCTCATCCATGAGTAGGCCTATTCAATGATGGAGAACATGACATTGAGACCCAGAATCAAGCTGACTAAGCAATACAACTGTAAAGTGAGCTCTTTCATTAAAATACCTGGAAGTAATGAAAAAAAAAATGCAACATCAAATTTACAACTACCTCAATTACAAGTAAATAAAAATTAATTGTATCAAGTTGTGTTTTAGGCACTAAAACAGTACAGTATTTTATAGTGAAATACACTTCATATTGAAATAATGAAGATTGTTGCTGGCCCCTTACTGTCCACCCTTATGAAAGTGTCCTGATATTGATATTGTCATTTTGAATTTAAAATAAGGCAATCTGTGTGATTCAGGTATTTCCAATGAGTTACTCTTCCTACTTGATACTTTAATACTAAACAAAATTAAACTTTGCCAACATATAACTTTGTAAGTGCTATAATGGTGATTTTGGAACTTTATTCTAGAGTGAGAGTGGAAATGGTCCAAAAAGACAAAAATGATCCTCTGCTGTCATCTAGTGGTCATATGGCAATCATGGCAAACATATGGCAAACATTCATTTTACAGTTTTTCTTGATTTTCTTGCTTGCTAACACACTATAACTCATTCATTTGTCCCGGTTTTTTCCAAAAGCATTCATTTAGTTCTGAAAACAAAGACACATTTCTCAAAACTTTTTAACACATTTCACCTGTTTGCACACACATTTCAGTCTGAAAATTCAGTAGCAAAACTGATGACACAGTGACACACAGGTCAGAATCTCAGCATGATATAAACAAGAGCACAAATGATTATAAAATAAATGGTAGTGAGAAACATAGAGGAGGAAAAGGGGAAAATACAGTTTTTCTGAGTCACTTTTGGTGCATTAATTATTTATTATTAAGTATTTGCATTTCTCAAAACAATTCAGCACCACACATTGCATTACTTGCAAAAAAACAAGTTTTTTTTCAATTGTTAACAAGCATTGTTCAATACTGAAACCATGTTTTCAAATTTGTTCACGGAGTCTGCATTACAAACATAAATCTTGACCAAACAGTTGATCTAACCTCCAAAACCCACTCAGACCAACAAAACACTTTATATAGGTCTCAAAATAAGCCTGTTTCATCATAACACTAACATTCTTATTCAGAAAACATACATTTTGTTCATTAAACACTGATTAAAAAACAGGGAACTTTACATAAGATATACAATAGATACTATTGACTGTTCTCAACATATTTCAGTTTTTTTAAAATAAAATCTTCATTTTCATGGTTGACTGTCATGGTGAAAAAACATTGTGTGGCTTGCACAATGACAAAAATAATTCTTGGCCAAATTGCTGACACGATAACTAGGTATTGAAGCATGAATTAAATGTTTTGTCTGAGTAATTACATTTTTCAGATATGCAATGAAACAGGCTTATTTTGAGACCTATATAAAGTGTTTTGTTGGTCTGAGTGGGTTTTGGAGGCAAGATCAAAGTTTATTGCTGAATTTTACTGTATCTGCACCCCTCTATATACAGGGAGTGCAGAATTATTAGGCAAATGAGTATTTTGACCACATCCTCTTTATGCATGTTGTCTTACTCCAAGCTGTATAGGCTCAAAAGCCTACTACCAATTAAGCATATTAGGTGATGTGCATCTCAGTAATGAGAAGGGGTGTGGTCTAATGACATCAACACCCTATATCAGGTGTGTGTAATTATTAGGCAACTTAAAAAAAACAAAAATATACCCATTTCAATAATTTATTTTCACCAGTGAAACCAATATAACATCTCAACATTCACAAATATACATTTCTGACATTCAAAAATAAAACCAAAACAAAATCAGTGATCAATATAGCCACCTTTCTTTGCAAGGACACTCAAAAGCCTGCCATCCATGGATTCTGTCAGTGTTTTGATCTGTTCACCATCAACATTGCGTGCAGCAGCAACCACAGCCTCCCAGACACTGTTCAGAGAGGTGTACTGTTTTCCCTCCTTGTAAATCTCACATTTCATGATGGACCACAGGTTCTCTATGGGGTTCAGATCAGGTGAACAAGGAGGCCAAGTCATTAGTTTTTTTTCCTTTTAGACCCTTTCTTGCCAGCCCTGCTGTGGAGTACTTGGACGCGTGTGATGGAGCATTGTCCTGCATGAAAATCATGTTTTTCTTGAAGGATGCAGACTTCTTCCTGTACCACTGCTTGAAGACCGTGTCTTCCAGAAACTGGCAGTAGGACTGGGAGTTGAGCTTGACTCCATCCTCAACCCGAAAAGGCCCCACAAGCTCATCTTTGATGATACCAGCCCAAACCAGTACTCCACCTCCACCTTGCTGGCGTCTGAGTCGGACTGGAGCTCTCTTCCCTTTACTGATCCAGCCACGGGCCCATCCATCTTGCCCATCAAGACTCACTCTCATTTCATCAGTCCATAAAACCTTAGAAAAATCAGTCTTGAGATATTTCTTGGCCCAGTCTTGACGTTTCAGCTTGTGTGTCTTGTTCAGTGGTGGTTGTTTTTCAGCCTTTCTTACCTTGGCCATGTCTCTGAGTATTGCACACCTTGTGCTTTTGGGCACTCCAGTAATGTTGCAGCTCTGAAATATGGCAAAACTGGTGGCAAGTGGCATCTTGGCAGCTGCACACTTGACTTTTCTCAGTTCACGGGCAGTTATTTTGCACCTTGGTTTTTCCACACGCTTCTTGCGACCCTGTTGACTATTTTGAATGAAACGCTTGATTGGTCGATGAGCACGCTTCATAAGCTTGGCAATTTTAAGAGTGCTGCATCCCTCTGCAAGATATCTCACTATTTTTGACTTTTCGGATCCTGTCAAGTCCTTCTTTTGACCCATTTTGCCAAAGGAAAGGAAGTTGCCTAATAATTATGCACACCTGATATAGGGTGTTGATGTCATTAGACCACACCCCTTCTCATTACTGAGATGCACATCACCTAATATGCTTAATTGGTAGTAGGCTTTCGAGCCTATACAGCTTGGAGTAAGACAACATGCATAAAGAGGATGATGTGGTCAAAATACTCATTTGCCTAATAATTCTGCACTCCCTGTATGCTACATACTGTAACAGACATTTACTGGCAAAATATTAATCCTGTTTCCCAAAAGGAGGTTTTAGTAACAGTGTTTTGAATTGATCTCACTAGTGTTTTATAGGGAGTGAAGTAGTCTTTGTATTTGGAAGGTCTGTGCATCATCTGAGGCCGAAGTTTGCGTGCTTGCCCTCATATAATTTGGACATAGTGTTATTTCACAAACTGCTCATTTCATGTCTTTGTCCATCAACATATCATTACGATGGGGTATGGTTTTATTTTTATTTCTCTGTGCATGTTTTTTTTTCCCCTCATAGAGAAAGTTCGCTATACCAACCATTATATTACTGACAGACTACAAAGGTTTGACCTAAAAATCTCAAAATTGAAGAAAAAAGACATCCACACTTTGCAAATTGCACAGGTTGTAAATTAGAAATTTTTCAAAAACAGTTTTACAAACGTTAATAACATGGCTTTCAAAGGAAAGATTACTATCAAATAGCACACCTAGTCTCCTAAACGAATAATTCACCCAAAAGTGAAAATTACTTCATATTTTACTCACCCCCAATCCATCCTAGGCATATATGACTTAAATATAATTATACTTATAATTTTAAAACTAGAAATATGTTTGTTACAAAAAAACCCCATCAATCTGCTTCAGAGAACATGTGATAAGGCGAAGTAGTACAAGTTATTTTTACATGACATGACAGTACTTGCAGATATATCCAATTTCCAGAGCATCAAAATAAAGTCTCTATTCACCCACATCACCAAGCTTGGAAGAGCCAGGATACATTTAAAAAAAAAAAAAAAAAAAAACGCTCCAACTGTGTTTGTCTGAAAGAAGAAAGTCATATAAGCCTAGGATGGCCTTGCAGTCAGTAAAATATGGAATCATTTTAATTTTTGGGTAAACTATTCCTTTAACCGATGAAGAAGAATTGATAGAGCTGCCATTAGACAGTTAGACAATATATGTGGGGAGTTTAGGTCTGATAATTAACACCTGTGCATACCAAATAGTTTCTGTTATAGGTGTGTTTCATCGGGCCACAAAGAAAGCTGAGTATCATCAACATAACAGTCAAAGCTAGCACTGTGTCTCTTGATAATGTCTCCCAAGGGTAACATGTAAAGTGTTGGAAATCTTCACAGGGACAATTTTTCTCTGAGAAGAAATATAATTGTGAGGAAACTACCTTTTCTATTATCTCTGACAGAAAATGGAGATTGAAGAGTGGTCTGTAATTACAGTAACTAGATCTTTGAAGTCAAGTTGTGTTTTTTTTAATGAGAGGCTAAATAACAGCCAATTTCGTTTTAGGGGCATATCCTAATGACAAACAATAGCCAAAAAAGGATCTATTACTTTTGAAACACCTCTTTTAGTAGTTTAGATGGTCTAACATACATGTTGTTGGTTTAGATGATGGTTTACATGACACACATGAATATCACAGTTCTGTCCATTACTCATAACACGTAGATGAGAAGGGGGTAAGGGGTCTTCCTGACCTTCTACCATGGCTCTGTAAAAGCAACACAATTAGTCTTCCAGTCTTGCTACAAAAATTACTTAAATAAAAAAATAAATATATAAATCATTCATTCATTCAGGATCCTCTGCCAGGTAGTATTGGTAGTATACTACAAATGGTGATGTCTTTTTGTCATTTTTTCTACCAGGTGGAAGTCCCCCCCCTCCCCCCTCATCTTGAGCCCTGTAATATAACCTAAAATCAGCTGTTTTTAAATTGAATTAAAAAAAAATAAATAAATACATTAGTCAACATTTGAAGTGGATCAAATCCTTTCAAAAAAATTATCTAACCAAAATGCGTTCTTGTTTTAGGACATCTTTAAACTTTTTTAATCCAGATGGATTAAATTTCAGAATTTCAGATGGTGTTGTTTGAGAGTATAGGAATTGATATTTGATTTTCATTTGCATGTATTCAAAAGTTTATATATCTGCATTTGGATTAATTATGCGGTGGTGTATGCTCATGTTTCCTTTCACCACAAGAGGACAGAGTTTAACAGTGTAAAGGTCTGTTAATTATGACCTGCAATTGTTTTTGCTTTCCCCCTTTTTACACGCCAGAGAGCGTTTACATGTTGAACTACTACATGAAAACTGTCAACGTGACACTCTTGGTAAGAAAATCTCTTTGGAAAAATGTATTTAATCAGGACTATGTTTGGTTAAGATTTTTTTTTTTTTTGAAAGGTAGGTCTCTCTTTCTTTGACAGGCAGCAGTATTAGGGTCATGCTTAATTTGCACACAACTTCAACGTCTATGCAATGTGTGGACACCTCTTTGTTTCTGTAGGTTTTACTAAAATTATTACTATATCAGGTTGACTAATGTAATATTTTGTTTCATTCATAAAGCTTTATTCAGAGTGTTGCTTAATTATTTTTGTTCTGTATATCAGTCTAAAGACTTCTAAAACGTAACATTATCTGATTTCCACGTTTTTTTTCCTCTTTTTCCTCCTGAACACCATTTTTTTTTTTTTTAAATCTATCAGAATACCCTTACTTGGCTTACATACTCCGGAACTTATAGTATATACACTATAGCTAAAGTGGAGTACATTTTGTAATGGAAGCTGTGCATTATAAAACGTGATGACATGACCATTCACCTCAAGAGAAAAGACCACATATATACAAGTACACCATAACAGAAATTATGCATATTTTTGCCCTTTCTGACATAGACCTCACACAGCATACTAACATGTTTGCCTACTACTGACTGCTGCCTTATTCAAAAAAATTAATCAACAACTGGTATATAAAAAGTTGCCTGAGTTTTGACACCTTGAGCAAAGATGAACATAAGTTAACCGACTTGTTTGTGGTGAAAAACCAATTCATAGTTTTCTTCTCACAATTTTAGTTGGTTTTACAGCTGCAAATGAATGAGATGGCTTTAATACAGTCAGTATAGGTCAACATTATGCTTTGAGAGCTAGAGGTCTAATTTAGTCTTTTATTCATATTTCTGAATGCATGTCAATTTGCTCCCTTGCTTAAAACAACAGATTTTACATGAATCCTTGCAGGATAAAAAAAAAAAAAAAAAAAAAAAAAAAAAAAAAAAAAGTACTATATACCTTAGATTAGCAAGGTTTTTCATAATATTTTTTTTTTTTGTAATTGCCAATGATTGGCATAGAGAAAGACGGGCATTGTAGACACAGCACATGCTTTTAAACGAGGTTCTTCGAAAAAAAAAAAATAGGCATCTCTTACTGTAACAGTTGATTTACAGATGCTTGTTGGAACTCTGTTGTTCCTCTACGTTCCTTTTCTTAAAGGACTGTTATGATAATTGAAAAAAGCAAGAACAGTCCTGCTCGGTGTCTGGAGACTTTCAGGTTACAAGCACCGATTTAAAATATAATCCTATATTAAAACACATTGAGGAGCCTTTTTTTGTGCCACAATGTTTTTTCTGTTAATGATGAATACAACTATGACTACAAAGAGATTTTCCTGAATGCTTTCCCTCTGGTCCATTTTGCCAATACTCAAATAACATTTTCAATGCAGCACAGCTGTGATTAGTCTCTCACTAATAAACATTATTTCTCAGAGTCCTATTCCCTCTATTAAACTGCCATTGAAATGCATTAAAAGCTTCAACGCCCAATTTTTTAAGCATTTGTTTTGTGGATCTCTCATCAAAAACCAGTAGCTGGACAGGTTTAAGCCTAAAATTATCATTTTAAATCAAGAATTACAATAACATAATAGCTGGTTAATGATTAGTATGGTATAAGTTAAACATGAAGACAGTGCTGCTCACCCACATGCGCACATAAAATCTTGAAAAATGAGTCGGCCCAAGCTTTTTACACAACCAATTTACTGAAAGATCATCAGGACTTGAAAGAAGACTGCTTTTAGCAGTCATTCGATTACATGTGATAATAGTGGGTCCAGTGCATCCACATTCATTACATTTACTTCAAGTAGAAATGCTCTTGGTCTGCATTACTCAATACTGATATTGCTAGCTGGTTTAACTGCATCCATGAGGTGTATAAATGGCAAGCATGACAGAGACATGAACAGAGTCTGAGCATACAATAAAACTGTGTGTGCCACAAATCCAATTTAACATTTCACAGATTTGCAATTTTGGTGTACCTTGAACATATGATGATTCAATGTTTGTAACTGAATTTAAACAGCATTTAATAATCAGTTTAGATTATTGGTCAATTAGAATATTTTCCTAGAAAAACAGCAAACATTCTACAAGTTTTTCCAGCCCCATCTATACATCACAAAATAACTCAAACCTCTGACGATTCAATGCAAAGTTTCCAAGCAGAATCAATATTAAAGCCAAACAAAAGCTTTCATTTGATCAATGCTAGCAACAAATTTTATTGGCTTTTCTTCATCTTCCAAATGTAAATTTAGAACAAATCAAAAATAAAATAAGTTTGTCAACTAAATCAAAAACTAAGAACTCCATGGTACGCATATTAAAACAAAGTGCTCAATCACATACAAGAAATAAATTAAATGAAATTTATTCCATCACTATATAGATAATATATATTTATATATTAAACAAAAACTTCAGGCTTTTTTCCCACAATTAAGACTTTAAACATCACAAGACATATCCTTCAGTAAGTGCCCATGAAAGAAAGTAGCATGGGTCTTGTTCAATAGTCAGTAAGAATCAAGATTTTCTCATGCTGTCCTCTGGACTCTGACCTGACCATGTGGCAGCAGTGGACATCTTAGGCGTGGCTGATGGGCAGCTGTGTCAATGAGTGGGGCAAGAGAGGCTGCAGAACCAGTGAAGAGGGAGAGTGGACTACAAAGATGAAAAGTTAATGTCTAGTCTCAAAACTTCAGTCATGGAGAGCTCATATACATACACAATTTTTTTTTGTTTTTTTACATAAGACTTAATTTAGTATGAAAAACTACTCAAAACTCACATAGAATATTGCGATATTCCACATAACATACCATCCATATAGGAGTGTAGTGCAGTCAGCATAGGGGTGTCTACAGGGGCAAAAGCAGTGTACTGAAATTCATCTATTAGGGGAGGAGAAAGCCGAGTGGACTGCAGAGATGACACTGGTGCAGCTGAAGAGTGATTTGGGCTAACATGCTTCTTATGACGAGCTCGACAGTTCTGAAACCAAACCTGAGCGGCAGATGGATGAAGTACTGACAGTACACTAGTTTAGTAATATGCATAAAACTACAATAAAAATAAACTGATTAAAAAGAGATGGATAGATAGATAGATAGATACCTGAATAACCCTCCGGCTTAGACCAGTTCTTTCTGCCAACTTTTGTAAAGTCTGAGCATCTGGATTGTTGTCCTGAGCAAACTGGGCTTGCATTACCTTAAAAATCACATTATATACAAATAAATATAAAAAAAAAAAAAAAAAAAAAAACACACACACACATAGTACCCATTTCTTTGCATGCGCTGCTCAGTATTAGACTTGAATATCTGGCTTTTGTTCAACAACAACCACCACCACCACCACCACCACCCAATTGAGAATTTCAATATTAACCTGTAACTGGTCAGCTGTAAAACTGGTCCGTGCCCTCTTGGCTGGTTTAGGCTGATTTACTTCCTGCTCTGAGGGAACAGCTCCCTCCGCATTCACTCCTTTTCCTACAGTAAACCACAAAGTTCATCAACAAGAGCAGAATTAAATTCAAGCTCTGATTCTATAGAAACCAGAATGTATTACGAGTAACTATGTTAATTTTAACCATATAGGGTATACTATATATCCATTTAAATGGAAACGTATTTGCAAAATCTGACCATTCTCCATGACACGTTTCAGGTTGTCCAACATGCAGTCATAATGCACACGACACAGAACCCTCTCATCTACCAGTGCAAACTCTTCTCCTGTGGACAGCTGTCTCTTGCAAGAGAAGCAAGCAAAGCAAGCCAGGTGGTAGGTGTTTCCTTTTGCCCTGCGGACCCAGTCGTTTGAATGGATATTCCTACCACAGTGAGCACAACGCGTTCCGTACTTTCTGCAAGAAAAAGTATTTGATAAGAACTTGCATATTTAAAAGTTTAACAAGCTTGTGTGGCATTTCTTTGGTAAAGAAACAGCACTCCAGGAAAAACCACAGAGAAGGAATGAAAACACTAGTCAGCTATTGTCTACCTAATTTTTTTCCGGTAGAAAACACCAACCAAAATTAATTTAGGTAGATTTAACAATGAAATCTCTGCAAAGTGAAAACTCGGAGGCATTGGAAATCGACAGCATGACAGTTTTGCAGTATTTATTGCTGGGGGGGTAGCTTTACCTGAAGTAGTCCAATTTACAGAATATCTCCTTTTCTTTTATATAACAGCTGATGTGTCTGCCCAAAGATGTTTGACACACGCTGCACGACAGACATCTCACGTGCCAGCACATATCGTTCACCTGAGGTGTAAAAGTTAAAAAAATTCCGTTTTCGAACGAAACGTGTGTAGATAAGAAAAAAATAGTAAAGTTTAGTTGGAATTTGGGAAACCCAGAGCGGAACGGCAATTTGGCTATAGAACACTCGCCTGAAAGATTTGTTAAACTTAAAATATTTAATACGCACCTTTAACAGATATTTGTCGACGATCTCGGTGCCACAGCTGGTACAGATGGCTTTCTCTGTCATGGCATGAAGTGAAGAGCCGGGCGACAAAGACGACGACGAACACGATACCTCTTCAAACAGCGCTTGGGTTTTATCCTGGAGAAAAAGAAGAAGAAGAAAAAACTTAAGTCTTATAAAACGTAGATAAATTAAACCTCTGGCCAATAAACCGTAGGCTAGTTTAGGGACGAGAATGCAGCCTCATCGTTTAGGAAACAAAGTCAGGGAACTTCCTGTGGTATTTCAGAAGTCTTTGACTAAACAAATAAATAGATAGGCTACGTAAATTAAAAAAAAAAAGTAATCAAGTCCAGAAATGTTTAAAAAAATTGTTACTACTACCACTGCGTTTAGAACTTGATGCAGCTCTACGGTGTGAGAAGTGCAGAGGACTGAACCTCCACAGGGCGCGGGCATGACGAGAGAAGCTCAAACACACTGTATACCCTGCCCGCTAGAGCTACCGTCTTTTAACCTGGGCGGCCAAGCGACCCATTAACGGCCACTTGCCTTTTTACCATGACAACCTCTACAAGCGAGCAAGGAGAGGTGCAGAAATACGGGCGATTCTTAACACAAAGCGTCTTCCTCTTCGTTTCATGCACTGAAACTCCTCAGGTAGATATTAACTGGCTTTCTATCGGCTTATTTACCCATATATGTTGCTTTCCAAAGTGCCTCTTTCTTTCTTTTCTTTTTTTTGTCTTTCTCGCTCTCTACCTATCTCTTTCTTTCTTTTCTTAACCCTTTTAAATTATTTAAAAACTTTAGAAAAAACAACTGCCGCCATTTCATTAAGAAAACAAACCCCCCTGATTAGTGATATAATTTATATTAATTGCACGCAAGCCTTGCCTGTGGCGCAGCTGAGGATGTTACCGTAATTCAGAAGCGAATGCGGTTTCAGTTCTCGCTGATAAACCGGAATAAATAGGCTAATAGTTTAACGAATAATGGGGGACACCGTTTGTCTGCAACATAAATTTGTTCTTTAAATTCTATATATTTAGAATTTTATAAAATTTTTATAAATGCAAATATTCCAAAATATAGAGACCACATAATGACTTATTGATAAAACAAGAAATAAAAATGGCTGGAAATAAAAAAATAAAGTGCACACTAAGATATTTCAAAAATATAAGCAAATTCATGTTCACTTACAGTGTTCTTGCTTGGACTTTCCTTCGATGTGGTTTGTTCATTTTTCCAGTACATTGCCCAGTATGTTTTATCCACTCTCAGATCTCTTGTAGGCCTGGGCTACTGCGAGAATTAATCCATATGGGTGCTGCAGCTGAATGCACGTCGTGACCATGTTTTAACTCAAATTTTTGTTTTCCTTAGTAAGGGTGGAACTTTTCCCTCAGTTCTCACTACTGGCCGCACCTCCCTGTCACATTTACACACGCCTATTATTTGAGGACCGAGTTGCGTGAAAAAGACTTGTAAACAAACAGCATAATATTTTGTTGAAACCAGAAAGCAGCAATTTTGATAAATACATTTTGGAAACGACTTTTTAACTTACTATTTATAAGTAGCCTATAGCAAATAATAGGCTACAGAAGGTTTCTTTCATTGGTTTACGTTTTGATTGCACATCAAAATTATGTTGTTGTTGTTGTTTAACGTACCAGTAAGATAAAAAAATCTGCCTGTCATAAAAAGCAGTGATAACTGTGTTTTGTTACAAATAATCACATCATATAATCATAATCATATCGTTTGTATCATGGTATTATTACGCGGGTTTGACCGTTTGCTACATCAATAGTCCAATAACTAAATACTTCTAGGTTTGGAAATATGCATAATGAGATGTCGATTTATGATTAAATTAAACATTTATTTCACTGTTTCATTAGGAAGAGTGCATATCACTTAACCTGCCTATATAAATGCATGCCAATATTATTGTCGTTTGTTCATTAGATATTATTATTGTTATTATTATCATTACTGTTATTTAATGACATTTTTTTCTTATCGGTTTATGTTGATATTACTGGTTAAATTAGTCGGGCTAATTTATTTTTATGTTATGTTTCCCTAAGCTAATTTTACATTGCTATTTTCAAATATTTCACTGCGCACTGTTGGTGCTGTTAAAATTTGTTTTTATCTCAGGATGGTAATTATGATATCAAAACTAAAAACGAGCTGAATGAGGAAAAATGCGTTCTAAAATGGTAAACAAAATAGCATGTGCAGCCTAGTAATCCGAAGCCAATCACAACTTCCGCTGAACCTACAAGTCAAGTATTTATTTAACATATGTCCACATAGTCTATTTGTTTACATAGGCGATATACATTAATAATTAGATGTTACTCATTTTATAATAACCATTTTTGTCGTTCACCGTATGATGAATAGCATTATAAGCATTGTAAATTGGCTAATATTATTAAGTTGTAGCTATTAAATATAGCCAGACATTTGAGTTAATTTTAAACAGCTCACATATCTGCATATGAAAGGACACTGGCTACTTAATTACAAAAGCAATATTTTTACATTCCGCTCTATTCTTGGCTATGTGATTTGGATAATTAGACGTGGAGAATGTAAAGCAGTTTTGGATATGCGAAAGGTGTCGGTCAAGTCAAAGCGCGTGACTTTTTTTTGCGTCCAACTAGTAAACAGATTTATGTGGTTTGTTTTTGCTAATGCAAAAACCTAATGGCGTGACCGCTAACAGGAACGATTTTTTATTTCAGACAATGTCATCTTTATTGTTTGAATGCTTATTAAATCGCTTATTGAAAATATGTTGACTAGACTTTTTACATGCTTCAGAATTCATCTTATTTCTTAACTTTGAGAAAAGAGTGTTTTATTATTTTATAAAGAAGATAACACCAATTTAGTATGTTTCTCTAGCTTTGGAATTCTGGAAATCGAATTTAAATTTTGAAATCTGCCTTCCTTTGTTATGTATTCCACTATTTCTTGTATTGTTTTCAGTAGTTCATGTTATGTCTTCCATTTTCATTGGTTTTAAATTCTACTTTTTATTATATTTTGCCATGATTTTCTTATTCTATAGAATTTATTGTCTTTATGTACATATAGATATGCCTGTGGTTTTGTGCTTAATGTAAAAACCTTACTTTTACTAGTTTATTGTCTCTGTATTAAGATGTGTGGAAAGATTGTTCTACCTACTTGTGGTTTAAGTGGTGGTCGTGACCTACTAAGTAACATTGTTCCTGTACAGTTTTGCAGTTTTACAAATAGCCTACTAATGTTGTTCTGTCATAGAATGTGAAAGTTTAGATTTAAAATGTCCGGGTTGTTAATCAGACTTAGATTTGGAGGCCCAAATCAATTCAGGAATATTCAGCAGTTGTTATATGAGCAAGCAATAATTAAATAAACAAATACATTTACAACCAATTCATTAATTTAAATCTAAATTATAATTAATTATTTGGCATTTACAGGTCCTATTTCAGAATCAAAACACTGTTTGTGTTTCTGAAATTAATGAGGGTTATCTAGCCTTAGCTTGAATCTGTTTTGATTTTGAGAGTGAATCTCACATTTATGTGCAGATGTAATTTCCTAAACATTGCAGCATGTTTGTAGACATTGGTTGAATTGCCAGCATGTAAAAACAGTTTATTTAAATTAGATTATATTGCTACGTATAAGTGTGCAAAGAGCTTTCCCTTTATATTAACAAAAAAAAACTGTCACTCGCTTCCATTATAAATTAAATTATAGAGTTCTGCACTACACAGTAAATCTCTTTTTTACAAACATTTTGTTCTAATGAAAGAATTCACAAGCACACAGTTCATCACTAAATAAAAAAATAACTTAAAGACCTCTCTGAATGGACATTGTTAAAAAAAACCGATATGTCTTTAACTAGCTACATTGCT
Source organism: Puntigrus tetrazona (assembly GCF_018831695.1). Lineage (NCBI taxonomy): Eukaryota > Metazoa > Chordata > Actinopteri > Cypriniformes > Cyprinidae > Puntigrus > Puntigrus tetrazona. Next base: position 7,015,765 of record NC_056700.1, read on the forward strand.
CAACACTACAAAAACACTTTGAAATAGCAATGTTTGATTCTCCCCCGAATGCAAAGAAAATAAAAAATTTGGCCAATATTATATGGGGCAGCTATTTACATAATTTATTGATTAAGTCTGCCCCTGTTGTTTATAAAGCCCGTTCAGCGTTACATAGAACAGCAAGGTTGAGCATTACCAGCTAGATGTAGTTGGCCTCACTTCTACTCACAGCTTTGGCTCTGAAACCAAACTCCTAGAAAGGGAATAGACTCTCTCTCCTTTTCTGCAATCACTCAGCTGAGAGGTTTGCGATTGTAGCTCAGTGTAGCTTCAATTCTCTGTTGAATCTCTATTTTGCTATCACTATTGTTTAAAGTGATAAAATATAAGTTAATATAACAATTCATGTAGATTGTGTGGTTCTGGCATTAGAACCTTTGCCGCAGGGCTACTGGGAGACTGGGAGACGCCATAGTCACGGGTCAAAAAACTGATCTTCCATTCCGACCAGAACATCGGAACAGCTTCTCCCCACTTAGTGATGCACACACTGAAAAACCTGATGAAAGTTATTTTATGATATGGAAACATAAACCCGGGTATGTATTCAACACAGCGACCTAAATTTATTAAAAATATAGCATCAACAGGTGCTAACATTTCCAAAGAGCACAGCAGTAGTAACTTAAAATTATTTTATTTCCAAAATCAATTCTATCAGAGATAAAAAAAATTTAACCATGGTGCCGTCAGTTATGTTATCACATCAGATGCAGTGCACTATAGAACCCCTGAGAAATAATTACACTTATTCTCTACAAAGAAGGAAAAGAAAATGTATAAAGTTGTTAAATCATCTAAACAAACAACATGTATGTTGAACCTTATTCCATCCAAACTACTAAAAAAGGTGTTTCTAGAAGTAATAAATCCTCTTTTGACCATAATTAAATCATCATTGTCATTAGGATATGACCCTTTGAAAATGTGGGAGAGATTCACAAAAAGTGGATTGCATCTGGAGTCAGTGAAACCACTACACACAGATGTATGCAAGACATGGGTTTCAGCTGTCGCATTACTTATGTCAAGCCACTCTTGAAGCCTTGCGTCAGAAGTGTCTCATCTAGGCTAAAGACAAAAAGGGCTGGACTGCTGTTGGGTGGTCCAAAGATTCTCAGATGAAAGTAAATTTTGCACTTCATTTGAAAATCAGGCTCTTAGAGTGGGAAATGGGACAGGCACAGAATCAACGTTGCTTGAGGGACCTGTAAAGTGTAAAAGTGTAAAGTTTCCACAGTCAGTGATGGTTTGGGGTGCCATGTCATCTGTTGGTGTTGGTCCACTGTGATCCAGCTGTTAGGAGTTTATTCTGTTTTGGGTCCCTAGTGGCCGCTATAGTGCTTTTTCTGTGATGTCTCTGTTTTTGTTTTTTGTCTCTGCCCTACACTGCATTTTCCCGCCATTTTTGATTGCCTGATTACTGTCAGATGTGTTAGTCATGTGATCTAATTTACCTGCCTATTTATATTGGGCCTCGTGGGTGAAATGTCACTGAGTCTTCGCTTTAAGTCATGCTGGAGAGTGATCTGTTTTTTCTAGTCTTCATCTCTGTCCTTAAGCCAGAAAGTTAAGTTTTTTGTGATTATCCTTTAAGTTTTGTTTGTTGCCTTGCATTTTTGGATTTCCACAGTGGATGTTAAGTTAAGTTTTCATGAATTTCTCAGTTCTGCCCTGTGCTGTTTATTGGACTTTATCATTTCTATTTTTTGAATTCTTTGTTGCAATTTTGATCTTCTGTGGATTCTAAGTTCTTGAAATAAACTCTGAGAAGACTTTTACACCTCTGCAATTGAGTCACCTGAGTAGCTCACTTTGATTGACCGTTGCCTTTCACACCAGCGACCTGGGTTCGATTCTTCACACCAGCAGCCATATACCAGGAAGTTTTAGAGCCCTTTATGCTTTCTGCTGCTGACCAACTTTATGGAGATGCAGATTTAATTTTCCATCAGGACTTGGCACCTGCACACAGTGTCAAAACTACCAGTACTTAGTTTAAGGACCATTGTATCCCTGTTCTTAATTGGCCAGCAAACTAACCTGAACTTAACCCCATAGAAAATCTATGGGGTATTGTGAAGAGGAAGATGCAATATGCCATACCCAACCATGCTAAAGAGCTGAAGGCTACTACCAGAGCAACCTGGGCTCTCATAACACCTGAGCAGTGCCACAGACTGATCGGCTCCATGCCACGCCACATTGCTGCAGTAATTCAGGCAAAATGAGCCCCAACTATGTATTGAGTGCTATACATGCTCATACTTTTCATTTTCATACTTTTCAGTTGGCCAAGATTTCTAAACATCCTTACTTTGTATTGGTCTAATATTCTAATTTTTGGAGATACTGAATTTGGGATTTTCATTAGTTGTCAGGTATAATCATCAAAATTAAAATAAATAAGCATTTTAAATATATCAGTCAGTGTGTATAATGGATATAATATACAAGTTTCACTTTTTGAAGGCAATTAGTGAAATAAACTTTTTTTTATTATATTCTAATTATATAACCAGCACCTGTATATTGTTAAAGGCATTATATAAATAAAGGTAACTTGACATTGTGTCCATGTGCTTTCAGAGTTCCACCCAGGATCAGTTTAGAGGATCTGTATCTGGATCCTCTAAACTGATCCTGGGTGGAACTCTGAAAGGGGTTTTGCTGGGTGACGACTTGGGGATGGTAGAGGAACCTGGATGGGGTTATTGGCAGGGATGGCCTGTCTGGTTTTGTTATGGGACTTCTGTGCTCAGCATATATTCTCTATTACACAAAAAATGTAGTCATATCATCAAACCTATTCCAAGTTATTACTGATCACAAGAACCTTGAATACATAAAAAAAGTGTGAAACGCTTGAACCCATGCCAAGCTTGCTGGTCCCTATTCTTCACACGATTCCAATTCACTGTCAGGTACCAACCAGAAAGAAAGAACAAGAAAGAACAGCAAGGATGACGCTCTCTCCCAAAGTTATGACTGCCCCTTCGATAACATTGACCCTGAACCCATTCTCCTATCATCCACCCATCCATCCAATCCTGGCTCCAGTGTCTTGGGATATCGTGGAGGAGTTGCAGAGAGCACAACAGCAAGAACCAGCACCAACCCAAAGCCCCCTAACAAGCAATATGTTACCTCTGATTTACGACAACACATCATGCAGTGGGTACACACGTTCCTCAATACTGGACATCCAGGCATTTCTCGTACCACCCACCTTATACAAAACTCATTCTGGTGGACGGAAATGAAGAAAGATATCAGGACTTGCGTAAAGTCATGTCAAGTCTGTGCCCAGTCTAAAACACATAAAGAACTACCATGATCATTGATCGCTTTTCTAAGCCCTGCAACCTCGTTCCTTTGAAGGGACTACCTACTGCCAAGGAAACTGCTCAAGCTCTCTTCCACCACATGTTCAGAGTCTACAGGATCCCAGAGGATATTGTGAGTGATCGAGGCACACAATTTACTTTCCAGGTATGAAGTGTTCTGTAAACACCTAGACATAAATGTCAGCCTTACCTCTGGTTACCACCCATAGTCTAACGGCCAGGTTGAACATTTAAGCCAATAAATCAGACATTATCTAAGGACACATTGCAGCCGAGAGCAGCACAGATGGTCTGAGTTCCTGCTCTGGGCTGAATATGCCCAAAACTTTCTCATTCACTCCTCAACAGGCCTCACCCCCTTCCAATGCGTCCTAGGGTTCTAACCCCCACTGTTCCTGTGATCTGGAGAACCCTCCTCGGTCTTCGCTGTAAACAACTGTATTCAATGTAGTGAGAGGGTGTGGGACAGCGCACACGTTCCTCTCCAGCAGGCTGTCAGAAATCAGAAATTTTAAGCCAACAGACGACGTTGCCCACATCCTCCGTACCAACCTCTCTTCCAAGAGGGACATCAAGTTGGGAAGCTCAGCCCGGGTATGTCGGCCCTTTTAAAATTCTGGAAAGAATTAACGATGTGACATAAAAATTAGAGATGCCTGCTAACTACCGTATCTCTCCGTCCTTCCACGTTTCCCTCCTTAAACCAGTCCACACAGATGCTGACCCCGTCAATGTCCAACGAGGGAGGTGGACATTCTGGACCCGTCCCTCATGGAGGAGTTCCACAGAGCCAGACCCAAATGGCCAGCTCCAAGACCACGAGGACGACCACGTCGAGCTCCAGGAGTCGCTTCTGGGGGGGATTTCTACAACGCCTAACCAGCAGAGCCCTCACCAGAGTATTAGCCCCTTCTATAACATTGACCCTGAACCCATTCTTCTGTCATCCATAATCCTGGCTCCAGTGTCTTGGGATATCGTGGAGGAGTTGCAGAGAGCACAACAGCAAGAACCAGCACCAACCCAAAGCCCCCCTAACAAGCAATATGTTCCCTCTAATTAACAACAATGCATCATGCATGGGTACATTCTGGACCCGTCCCTCATGGAGGAGTTCCACAGAGCTAGACCCAAATGGCCAGCTCAATGACCACGAGAACGACCACGTCGAGCTCTAGGAGTCACTCCTGGGGGGGAATTCTATAACGCCTAAACAGCAGAGGGAGCTTTCCCCAGAGTACTAGTGGTACTCCACCCCTCTACTTCCTTCTACAATAATTTCCTTTCTTGAGGGCTTTATAACCAGAAGCACTCCTAAGACTTACTGCAAAGTATTGTCAGTTTACCTGCCTTACCAAGCGTTCTCTGTACCATTTCCTGATTGTGTTCCACCTGTATGATCTCTGCCTGTTTTTCTGATTCTCAATTCACGAACCTGCCCTTTGGATTTATTGGTATGATTGAACTGCTATTCTGGTTTAGACTCACTGTCTGCCTTATTACCTTAGCCTCTTGGATTGTCCCTGTGTTTGTCGACAGATCAGACTGCCTTATTGTTACTGACCCACTGCCTTCCTTATCATTTATGTTTGTTGCTCTTGCCCATAATAAACTTCTGCAAAAGGATTCGAACTCGGCTCCTGCCTCCTTGTTACATACATTGACGATACCTAAAAAGTAAGCTTTATGAATATTGAAATTTCATTTATTAATTTTATTATTTTTATATTCAGCTTTCATATTCATGGCTTTTTTAAAATAATCAATCCTTGCCTGTGTTGCAGTGGCTCTTGCAGTGTTTTTGGTGAGGTATGTTTGAATGATGCACATGTGCCTTCAAGGCAGAAATAGGGATAATAATTTTAAGAAGGAATAGTGACAATATTTTCAGTGATTGACAACTTAAATTCTACTCTTCACTTCATACAAACCTGTATTCCGCCACAGAAGACTAGAGCATTGTTTTGTACTAGTTTTGACATTTTTGCAATAAATAAATTGTTTTAATTGCACATTTAATTGTCATGTTTTTTTAATACTGTACAGAGATCATTTTGGTCAGTTTTAGAGGTAGGATTAGAGATTTGGAGGTAGATGGAGGGTGTCTTAACTTCTTATTGCTAAAACAAATATCTTAATGATATAAAAGATACATAAATGTTTTTTTTGGACATTATTTTTAATGCTCACAACCCTGGTCCTGGGTGGCCCCCGACACTGCACATTTTGCATGTCTCCCTAATCTGACACACCCAGTTCAGGTCTTGGAGTTTCTTCTAATGAGCTGATGAGTTAAAATGAGTGTATTTGATTAGGGAGACACACAAAATGTACAGTGTTGGGAGACTCCCAGAACCAGGGTTAAGAAACACCGCTCTAAACAATGTAAAGACATCAATAAACTTTGTTGTGAAATCTATTAAGACTATTAATCTATTAATTTCAGTCTTTGTGGTCATATGCGTTTTGAGTGACTCTTAAAGGAACAGCATCACATCCTCCATGTTTTGATTTAAATTTGAGAACGAAGACAACGTGATTTAATAGTCATGAAATAGGCAGCTTATTAATCCTAGTATGTTTTATATTTTTATTAATGGTAGAATTTGAAATTACAATTACAGACCTTAGATGCTTCTGACTGTAAAGAAGTTGGTGGCAAGTGAGGTTGCGACATGCGACTGGAGAGTAGAACACCTTGTCAGTTAATGTTTGCAACTGTTGCAGTGTTATCTGTGTGGACCAGCACATGCATGCACTTTAAGTGCTACTTGAGATGGTTCAGGGCAAGCCGTACTGCCAGAAACTATAGGCAGTTGATGTGCCACTGAAGTTCAAACCCCTGGACACTGTGAGCCCATTGAGCGTGGCACCCCAGCTGCTGGTAGAGGCATCCATGTGAACTACAGCATGTTTGGACACTTGCTCAATGGGCACTCCTGCCCGAAGGAATAATAGGTCTGATGACATGGTGAAGGTTTGGCAGCAGGCCAATGTGACTTTGACCTGGTAGTGATATGTTTCCATGCCCACCTTGGGACTTGGCCGTGAAGCCAGTGTTGAAGTGGTCTCATATGATGCAGCCCCAAAGGCTTGACTGTTGCTACCATATGCCCCAGAAAATAAATGTATTTCAGTGGAATTGCCGTTGAGCTTTTCAATGAATCAATCAATCACTTCTTATTTATATTGCGCTTTTAAGAATACACAGTGTCAAAGCACTGAACAGTATAAAATAGAAGAATAAAATGGTAGGGATGTTATAATGGCGAGATTGAACAATTTGTTATTAAATGCAGAGATGGTCTCTGTAATCAAATCGATGATAATCACTAGAAATTAAGTGTCCCCAGCTAAGCAAGCCAGAGGCGACAGCGGCAATGAACCAAAACCCCATCCATACAGAATCTAATACAGGCTTAGTTGGGGACAGTTCTTCTCTGGCCGGGCTCCCAGCACTTAACTCCCAGTTAAATTTTTAAACACAGCTGTGTTAGATTGTCTTAAGGACTTATTGTGTGTGTGTGTGTGTGTGTGTGTGTGTGTGTGTGTGTGTGTGTGTGTGTTTGTGTGTGTGTGCGCATCTGGATCCGGTGATCTCTCTACGGGCTCATCTAGGTTTTCTGGTCTCTGATGAACATTCAGGGCTTTATAAGTAATTAACAAGATTTTAAAATCTATCCAATGTTTGATAGGGAGCCAATGCAGTGTTGACAGAACTGGGCTAATATGGTTATACTTCCTAGTTCTAATAAGGACTAGCTGAAGTTTGTTTATCAAGCGTGCAGAACAACCACCCAATAAAGCATTACAATAATCTAACCTTGAGGTCATAAACTCATGAATTAACATTTTTTAAACGTTTTACAGTGTCACAAAGTAGCATCTTTATTATCTTTATTATGTATTATTAAAACTATTAAGAGTATATTCTCGTCAAGGGCTCCTTCTCGACAACCACACCGTGACAAAATATCGGACCGTAAAAAGAGTTAAGCAGTGTGTTTTCCCTTTTTTATTTTTTTGCCCCAATGGATGACCCCAATGACCTCATCCTCCTGCTGGAGTAGGGGATCACTCTCTGGAGGACCACACGGATGATTTTGTGTTCCTCTCAAACAACACACATTACCTGGACAGCTTCCTATGCTTGATTTACTTCCATGGACTGAACATCTCCACACGAGCGAAGCTGCCACTGTAAGGGTCCCCCTTTTCCTCGACGAAGGTTAATGCGTGTTCGGTCTTTTCTTTGCGTCTCGTTAAAAATCACTGATATTTATTAATCTTTTGCATTTCCAATTATAGTACTGACCTTATACATAATTTTATCTGACTCCAATCTTTCGTGATTTTAGTTATATTTATTTAAATGTAACTGCTGATCCCTCTATATGATTAAATTTGGATTATTAACTATAATACTTCCTAGTTTCGACTTATTGTTCGTTAGGAGTCTGAGTCGCTTAGAGACCTTGTTTGGCCAGAACAGACTAACGACACATCTGGGCTAGTCCAGGTCTTAGTCAGAGGCTACCTCGTAGATCGCTTACCTTAATGCAGCCATTCCCTCAATAGACTCAAAAAAAGATAAATTTTTTATGTATTCCCTAAGTAATAGCATGCTAAGCCAGTTTGGTGGCCAGACGTCAAGATCTCAAAAACGTGCCCTCAGCTCCATCCATTGATCGTTGATCTGACTCACCCTAGCACGCCAACAATGTGGAAAACATTGTTTTCTGGGGATGTCAAAGTCACTAACCTACTAGAAAAGTTATTTCAGACAATATTATAAATTAACCAAGATTAACTTTTATTTTGCCAGGCAAGAATAGTTTTCAAATTGGTATAATTCATAAACATTTGCACAACTGATCAGCAGTACAAAAATAACACAAAACAAAATAAAACAAACTTAAAAGGTCATTATACCTGGTCTTTAAAAAAGTACATAGTATGGTGTATGGCAGGGGTGGGCAATTAATTTCTATCAGGGGCCACATGAGAAACTAGAATTGTGTCGAGGGCCACCAACTTTTTTTCATTGTAAAATGCTCTAAATTAAATATTTTGAATAACTGGTACTGATAATCAGAAGATTAACACACTTTGTAAATATTTATATTAGGTTATGTGAAATTATGGTGTATAGGTTAAAAAAGTAAACAAAATCATTTTTGAATCAGTGCAATTTATTTTTAACTTGTTAATCTCCATGAAAAATAAATTGTAATGTTTTCCACCTCATGTTACCACTTCAGTGAGAATAATCCAGTCTGTTCTGGGCTTGAAGAAGGGCATTGAAATCTGGCAGAATGTCTGAAGTTGCTATGCGAAGAACAGCTGGTCATCAGTCATAGAGGATCTGTGCTTGAATTTATTGAACTTCATCACCAAAAATGTCTGTTCACAATGATAGGTAGATCCAAAGAGGACTAGGATCCTCTGAGCATGCCTCCTCAGGTGTGGAAAGTTCTCCTCTTTGAGGGAAGAGTAAAAGTCCAGGAGTGAGACTGACCTAAAGTGATCTGCCAGAAGTGAGTCAGACTACAGATCAATGAGTTCCATCTGAACTTCACTTGGTGCATCATCCACACTGCAGTTGAAGGGAGAAGAAACCATTTGCATTTCACTCTAAAGAGTTTTGAAATCTTGAAATCGCCTTGAAAACTCTTCATGCAATGCTTCTAACATGGTTGAGTACTTTTGGAGATGATCACCTGGTCTTTTGGCTTCCTTAAGTGTTGGCATGTACGTCAGAATGTTGTCTTTCACTTGGCTTGAGAGAAGTTGCAGTTTTCTCTTAAAAGCCTTTACTGCATTGTACATCTCATGCACAAAAAGGCCTTTGCACTGCAGTTTGATATTTAGTTCATTCATTAGTGCAGTCACATCCACAGTGAATCTGAGGTCTGCCACCCAGTCTTTATCTGAAAGTTCTGGGACGCCATGTCCTTTCTTAACACAGAAGTCCTGAATCTGGTCTTTCAGGTCCCAGACACTTTTCAATACCTTGCCAAGGCTGAGCCACCTAACAGTACAGTGATAGCTTATGTCGACATGTTCAATCTCATTTTCCTCCAACAATGCAACAAATTGTCTGTGATTTAAAGCCCTTGCTCTGATGAAGTTAACTGTTTTACTGACAGCATCAACTACATGTTTCATTTTTAACACTGTCTTACACAACACTTCCTGATGTATGATACAATGCAAAAATGTCAATTTCTGAACAGGGTTAATTTCTGTGACTTTATCCTGCATTCTCTTTAAAAGTCCAACATTTTTCCCTGTCAGATTTGAACAACCATCTGTTGTCACACCTGCAAGCTTGTCCCATTTCAAACCTAAAATGTTCAAACATGCATTTACCTCTCTAAATAAATCATTACCAGTAGTTGTGCCTTTTATTGACTGCATGGCTGCCAACTCCTCTGTGATTTGAAAATCTGAAGTTATTCCACGTAAGAAGATGAGTAGCTGGGCGGTGTCACTTACATTGCAGCTCTCGTCCAAAGCCAGAGAAAAAGTCAAAGTCAGACGCTCTGTTCCTCAGCTGAAGCTCTAAGTTTCCAGCAATGTCCTCTATCCGCCTCGTTACAGTGCGTCGCGAGATTGAAACGCTCTCAAACGCGCCCCTTTTCTCCGGGCATATCAGCGCAGCAGAGTTCAATAAACATTCCTTAAAAAAAACTCTCCATCGGAAAACAACTTACTTTTTTTGACAATTTTGTAAGAAATGACATAACTTGTCCTGACGGTTGCATCTCTGGCAGCGGGAAGTTTAGTAAAAAATTCCTGTTAGGTTTGTAGTTTTTTCAAGCAATGCATCAGACTCCCTTGCACTTCCTTGCTCTTCATCGGACAGATTTTTGTATTTATCTTCATGCTTGGTGGCGTAATGGTGATTCAAATTATACTCTTTAAACACAGCAATCTGTGTACCACAGATTAAGCACACTGCTTTACCTTTAACTTCTGTACAGAAATATTTGACAGTCCATTTTTTGTTAAAAATACGGCATTCTTTATCAACTTTTCTTTTCTTAGCGTGAGCCGACATCTTGAGGGTTAACCGGCTTGTATCATGTAGTTGTCATGTAGTTGTTAACCGTCACCCACTTACGTGCATACGTTTAATTAGTGACGTAACGCTTTTCAAAATAAAAGTAAAAATTTGTTTAATTTATGGTAATTATATTTGACCTCGCGCGGGCCAGAAACCAACGTATAAAGGGCCGGATGTGGCCCACGGGATGTAGTTTGCCCAGACACACACCACACGACGGGCTTATCTGGCTACAGAATCGCGCCTTGCTCTGTTTTGTCACTTTCCTTATATACTCAGACCAGTCCCAAATTTAGTTAAAAACCTTTTGGTGTTTAGGTTCCCATGCTCCAGGGTCACACCTGCATGGAACACTTTCAGAGACCCAAAAGAAGGACACACCCCCTTCTCAACAGAACACAGTTCTACCAAGTTTTTAATAATATTTTCCATAATATAAGTGATTACTGTGAAATTGAGAGCAATTTACCAATCACACTGAGACCTTTCAAATGAGACCAAACATGAAAGTGAAGAACAATAGGTTCATAAGACACATGACATACAGTGCATCCGGAAAGTATTCATACCACATTTTTTTATGTTACAGCCTTATTCCAAAATGGATTAAATTCATTTATTTCCTCAAAATTCTACACACAATACCCCATAATGATAAGGTGAAAAAAGATTTTTTGAAATTGTTGCAAATTTATTAAAAATAAAAAAAACCCGGAAAAAACAGTATTCACAGCCTTTGCCGTGAAGCTCTAAATTGAGCTCAGGTATATTCTATTTCCACTGATCATTCTTGAGATGTTTCAGCAGCTTAATTGGAGTTCACCTGTGGTAAATTCAGTTGATTGGACATGATTTGTAAAGGCATACACCTGTCTATATAAGGTCCCAGGGTTGACAGTGCATGTCAAAGCACAAACCAAGCATGAAGACAAAGGAATTCCGAGACAGGATTGTCTCGAGGCACAAGGCTGGGGAAGGTTACAGAAAAATTTCTGCTGCTCTGGAAGTTCCAATGAGCACAGTGGCCTCCATCATCCGTAAGTGGAAGATATTTGGAACCACCAGGACTCTTCCTAGAGCTGGGGAGAAGGGCCTTAGTCAGGGAGGTGATCAATAACCCGATGGTCACTCTGTCTGAGCTCCAGCGTTCTTCTGTGGAGAGAGGAGAACCTTACAGAAGGACAACCATCTGTGCAGCAATCCACCAATCAGGCCTGTATGGTAGAGTGGCCAGTCGGAAGCCACTCCTTAGTAAAGGGCACATAGCAGCCTCTGAAGGAGTCTCAGACCATAAGAAACAAAATTCTCTGGTCTGATGAGACTAAAATTGAACTCTTTGGAGTGAATGCCAGGCGTTACGTTTGGAGAAAACCAGGCACCGCTCATCACCAGGCTAATACCATCCCTACAGTGAAGCATGGTGGTGGCAGCATCATGCTGTGGGGATGTTTTTCAGCAGCAGGAACTGGAAGACTAGTCAGGATAGAGGGAAAGATGAACGCAGCAATGTACAGAGACATCCTGAATGAAAACCTGCTTCAGAGTGCTCTTGACCTCAGACTGGGGCGACGGTTCATCTTCCAGCAGGACAATGACCCAAAGCACACCGCCAAAATATCAATGGAGTGACTTCACAACAACTCGGTGAATGTCCTTGAGTGGCCAAGCCAGAGCCCAGACCTAAATCCTATTGAACATTTCTGGAGAGATCTGAAAATGGCTGTACACCGTTGCTTCCCATCCAACCTGATAGAGCTTGAGAGGTACTGCAAAGAGGAATGGGCAAAAATTCCCAAAGACAGGTGTGCCAAGCTTGTGGCATCATATTCAAAAAGACTTGAGGCTGTAATTGCTGCCAAAGGTGCATCAACAAAGTATTGAGCAAAGGCTGTGAATACTTATGTACATGTGATTTTTCAGGTTTTTTATTTTTAATAAATTTGCAACAATTTCAAAAAAATCTTTTTTCACCTTGTCATTATGGGTTATTGTGTGTAGAATTGTGAGGAAATAAATGAATTTAATCCATTTTGGAATAACATAAAAAATGTGGAAAAAGTGAAGCGCTATGAATACTTTCCGGATACACTGTATAATGCCTTATTCCTAATGAACTTTAAGCCAAGTCTTTTGGGCAGAAGGAGGGGAAGCAGGAAGAGCAGAGGCGAAGAGGGTGTCATAAAAGCAACAGGGGGGAATGGCGTTGTTTACTCTCTTTTTGAAGTCCTTTTGTTCCTTTGGATATCCCTTCTCAGATTAGTCTTATTGCATTACTGGTTTTTGATTCAACCTTACACCACTCACATCAAGTGGGTGCTGGTGTCGTGCAATTCGCTAATGACTGTTCAGCTGGTGGGGACTTTTACCGATATGCTTGACCTTTGAATGCAAGCTGCAGAAGTTGCCTGTATTGCGGAAGAATTGAGACATGACATGGCCACCAAGGGATAGTGCAGCCTATGTGTGCAATTGAGTATGCATCCTTCAGGTCAATCGCTGTAAACAAATCTCAGGGATGAATGCATTCCAAAAGTGTGCTTCTACATTTACATTTACATTTAGTCATTTAGCAGACGCCTTTATCCAAAGCGACGTACAAATGAGGTAGGCATATAGAAGCAAATTAATATCAGCAAAAGGGCAGTAGTGCATAAGTGCTCTTGAGTGGGGTCTTGTCTTACCTAACGCAGACACAAGGCTTTTTTTTTTTTTTTAAACAAGAAAAGGATAGGAAGGAGCAGGAGAAGAAGAAGAGAAGAAGAAGAGAGTGCTATCAATGTTGGGTCAAGTGCAAACGAAAAAGATGAGTTTTGAGTTGGTTTTTGAAGATTGCTAGTGACTCTGCTGCCCTAGTGGCAACGGGCAGATCGTTCCACCAGCGAGGAACAGACCAGGTGAAGGTGCGCAAGAGTGATTTTGCACCTTTTTGTGAAGGCACTGCAAGACGCCTTTCGTTTGCAGAGCGTAGGCATCTGGAGGGAACATATGATTAAATTAGTGAGTGTAAGTACGAGGGAGCGGAGCCTGTGATTGTCCTGTAGGCCAGCATCAGGGATTTGAATTTGATGCGGGCATCTATAGGAAGCCAGTGTAAACTAATGAAGAGGGGTGTGACGTGGGCCCTCCTTGGTTCGTTGAAGACCACCCTAGCCGCTGCATTCTGGACCATCTGAAGAGGTCTGGTTGTAGAGGCTGGGAGGCCAGCAAGGAGGGCGTTGCAGTAATCCAGTCTACTCAGGACTAGTGCCTGGACGAGGATCTGTGTAGCGTGTTCTGATAAGTACGGTCTGATTTTCCTGATGTTGTACAGCAAAAACCTACAAGATCGAGCAGTTTTTGAAATGTGCTCAGTGAAAGTTAGCTGGTCGTCAATGATCACTCCAAGGTTCCTAGCTGACCTAGACGAGGATACAGTAGCCGAGCCTAGCTGAAAAGATAGTTTGTGCTGTATGTTGGGATTGGCGGAAAAAACGAGGAGCTCTGTTTTTGTGAGGTTTAACTGCAGGTGATGATCCTTCATCAAGACTGAGATGTCGTTTAGGCACGCAGAAATACGTGCAGAAACAGTGGGATCGTCTGGTTGAAAGGAGAGATGGAGTTGAGTGTCGTCAGCGTAGCAGTGATAAGAGAAGCCATGCTTCAGAATGACAGAACCCAGTGATGTCATGTAGATGGAAAAAAGCAGTGGCCCAAGTACTGAGCCCTGAGGCACTCCAGTATTGAGGTGATGAGACTCTGAGACATCACCCCTCCATGATACCCTGAAAGACCTACCAGAGAGGTAGGACTCAAACCACCGAAGGGCTGTTCCAGAGACCCCCATCTGCCTGAGGGTTGATAGGAGAATGTTATGGTTAACAGTGTCAAAAGCAGCAGACAGGTCCAACAGGATAAGCACTGAAGATTTTGATTGTGCTCTTGACCGTCTCAGTGCCTCAATGACCGATAGAAGTGCAGTTTCTGTGGAGTGGCCACTTTTGAAACCTGATTGGTTGCTGTCCAGGAGATTGTTTTGTGTAAGCTTCTGTGTAAGCATCTTAAATAGGAGCTTGTGAAGTGCTTCATGCAGGACACTAAGATGCAAGATTGATTGTAACACCTTTCTTGGGTACTATGAAGTAAGGGCTGTAGAACCCATCCTCATATTGGCTGGAGGGACTGGCTCTATCGCATCACCAGTAGGACTGTGATCTCTACACGCATGACATGTGCATTCACTGGTTTCACAGAAGTGAAGAGGATGCCACTGTACTTGGGAGGCCCTGAGGACCCAGAGGTAGAAGAAACTGCTCTTTTGGCAAGATTTTGGTTACCACTAACCATGAAGTCAGTGTTGGCCTGCAGCTGCATGCTGAGGCAGGATGTTTCTGATTGCCTCAGTCTGTTGGACAAAGTTCTCCCCTGCATCCCCTGAAGAGGCCAGTCTGGGACACCCAAGCATTCAAGAACCCTGTCTTGTTCTCATCATGCACCTCTGGGAAGAAAGGGTGCAGCCCTGAGAACCAGCGCAAGCCACCCCGAGATACCAATTATGCAGCCTTGAAGGTTCAGAACAGTTTGCCTCTCAAGCACCAGTGGCCCCGGATCTTCATCGCCAGAAAGGTCTGGCTGATCGTCATCTGATATTTGAGGTGATTGCTAAAGGATACAACCGCTACCCCACGTGAGGGTCCAAAGTGCTTTGGCAGCTCCACAAGCTGCGGAGTGCCAGTGGAAGGAAGACCCCTCGGAGGGGAGTTCCTCACTGCCACTGTAAGACCAGTCCAAGCTTTGCCAAAAATAGCGCCCTAGATCTAGGCAGCGACATGGGTACCCCGCCCCTTTGCAGGAAGCAGAGTCTGGTCTGCAATTCCAAGATGGTCATCTTCCCAGAATGGGAACATGACTTCTCAACAAAGGCCACCTCAACGTTCTTAAGGCTCAGACATGTGAGGCAGCTTGGTGCAAGGTAACAACCGCATCTATGATGTTCATTTAGTTTGCTAAAGAGCACAGGGGAGATGGCCACCTGCAACAAAACAGGGGATGTGTGCAACCCACTCAACAAAAAGGAAGAACCATCACTGCTGACCACTGTTCCGCCAGCAGAAGAGAGACTTTAACTCATGAGAGCAGAGTGACTGACTGGAAATCCTCACAGATACCATTTTTCTCCAAGAAGGAATACAATCTCTGTACTACTTTTTCTATTTTTCTATATTTAACAGATGGCACTCTTTTCACCTGGAAGGGAATCCCATACAGAGGATCCTATTGGTTATATTTTCAATTGATTGATTGAAGAAGATTTTCCTTACTCCTGGTGTACACTAGGGATATGATTACGAGTGGGCCATATTCAAAGCTTCCATCACAGAAGCTACTGCTGTGAGCTGTGGCTGGAAGGTTTTTGGTGCATGTCATTGTAGCAACCCTAGAACACTCTTGTGGACACCTGTGGTGAAGGAGAACTGTGCGGCAAGAGAAAGCCTTTCAGGTCTGGTTGACTTGACTCTTTTAAGAGCAGGCTGGAAGGACCACAGCTGCAGTGTTCAGGAAAGCAAAAACTTTGTGTGGGAGGAGATTGTAGAAGCCATGGAAGAAGCTTTGTTTAGCCTCAAAGAGATTCTGGAAAACCTTCAACTGACTGAGGCAGTGAAGGCATGGTCTGTTTCAGGCTGTTACAATTTGGCACAGGAACTTGCTGACCTTTTTCCTGGTAGAAGTCACTAAAGTAGATAAAAAGCGCAGAAGTGGCAAGACACCATGGGTTGGAGACAATTCTACCTAAGATGCTGATGGCCTTGTTGAAGATGGGCTACCTTGATTGATATGCTTGTTCAGCATCGTGCAAAAATCTGGGAGAGTACATGGTGATTGGCAGACAGGTGTGGTGGTTCCCATTTTTAAAAACAGGGTCCAGAGGATTTGTTGCTATGCCAGAGTACTGGAATGGAGAATCTGACCAGTTGTCAAACCTCAGCTGAAGGAGGAAAAATGTGAATTCCATCCAAGACATGGAATAGTGGACCAGACTGGAATCCAGTTTAGGGTGGTCTTAGGGTGAGGTTAGTTTTTTTTACCATCTTCTTTTTGTAGATGTTGTTGTCATGATTGTTGGACAACTGAGAGAAGGGATGCATTATGTTATCATGTCTGAAGATACTGGAATTTTCTTCTGGATCAGGTATGGGTCAGATGAGACTGATCCAAATCCGACATGGGTCTATACTATTTTGTATTATTGTTAAGCCTCAAGAAAGTACAAAAAAATGATGAAGTACCATAAAGTCTAGTTTAATGTGAAGTACAGATTAATATTTATGTTGTTAAATTCACATTAAAACTTCTCTCAGCTGCTGCAGCTGTCTGTCATCCTGCATTTAGCATTCAAACATTTCACATTTGGTCATGACAATCAAGATAATGAAATCCTCTCACAGTAAGTGAAATTTAAAACTGTTAAATGTAAAGACTCAAACCAATACACACGCTGTTACTCTGTTGCTTCTAGTGCACCATTCTGTGCATGTGAGGTGCATAAGCGCTGATAGGACAAAAAAAGAAACAATATTAATAATCTAATCTATCATATGTTGACATCTTCAAGGATACAAATAATTCAAAGCGTTTATGGTCATGTGCACAATGAGTAAAAAAAATTCCCTGTATTGTGCACTCATGATTTTTCTGCTAAATTATCCACTAACCTAGTTTATAATAATATTTTTGTCATAATTATGATTTAAAATTTTTTTTTTTTTAATCATAATGTAAAATTTGTTTTTTTTCACTTGTTATTTTTCATTTAAATTAAGTTGTCTGTATTTAGTAGGTTAGATTGTATTTAACACAAAAAAGAATGATGGTCAGATCAACACACAGAAGAATAGAAATTATACAGTGATTAAAACTAAGTAAATAAAAATAAAACACTCAGATATTAGATTGGAATTGGCAGATACTCAAAAAGCTGCAGCAGTAATATACTTACCAAGCCATGTTAAAGAGAGAGCTAAGCCTAAAAGTGAGGTCCTCAATCTAGCAGATGATTTATATTCCAACCCTCTTATGGTCATGAGTTTTAAACACTAAAAGAATGAAATCAGCATGGCTGTGATAAGAGCAATATTGCCTGGTTACTCAAACTGTTTCACACTAGTTGTGTGATAACTCTGTATCAGTACAGGTGTAATATTTAACAATACTGCATGGCTAGCCACACCCTGTTTCAGGACTGGTCTCATTGTCTTCTGCCTTCTGGTTGGTATTTCAGCAACAAGAAGGTAAGATTAATGAATTAAGCATTTGGGAGGACCAGGATTAAGAACTAGTAATTGGAAATGTACATTTGGTAAATGTCCAAATATTTTTTTTGCAATGTCCACATTTGATTTTCATATTATTCAAAACAAAAATCTCTCAGATTTCTCTAAAATATGTAAATCCCAAAAAGGAACCAGGATCATTCATTATACAACAAGAGAGCCATTTGTTTCATTCATGAAGCTGAGATCTGATGAAGTTTGGGAGATGTTGTAACATGAGACGGAGGGTCTGGGAGGTGAGGAGTCTCATAGCTCCTTGACTTTGAGTAAATGAGGTCTGACAGGTTGATCGGGGAGCATTGTGGTCATGTTTCCTGACCTGTTCTGCTGGCATTAAAGCTATTCAACCCAGGAAGTGAAACCCCCTTTGGCAGATGTGTGACAGCACATTGAGTCTTCAGACACTGAGGGGAGCACAGGGAGGCCCATGCAGGCCATGTCAAGGGAAAATTTGTTGAAGCAAGAGTGCAACAATTTTACTGGTAGCCCAAAAATACTAAGGATCAGGTAAGGATCATTCAGCTTTGTTAATATTGGTGAGAGTGTTTTTGTTAATATACCAAAATGCCAACATATTCGAACCCTAATCCTACCAGTCTACAAATACTCTACTAACACTCTAATTAGTTGACATGTAAGTGCAAAGTTACTTATCAGCAGAATGATCCTAAGGGACTATCAAAATAAAGTGAAACCTTTTTCAGATACCGAAGAGGCCACATTCTTTGAAATGCAGCAGTGTCCTGCTACTACAGATCTAAAAAAAAAAACAAAGTAAAGTAAGTGATCCAAGCTGCCCAAAACATGAGAATTCTATATTTTAAGCTTAAACCTGATGCATTTGAGTAATGGCTTGCTCTATCAGGCGCTATGACAGATGTGTGTGCATCCTCAGTTTAAAAAGTTTATAGTCATATTGTTATCTGCAAATGTCACAAATTTGTGCATTTCCATGTTTGCATAAAGTAAATCTTTACAGAATATTCAGAATATTCATTCACACAAATTTATGTGGGGTTTTTAACAAATTAAGTTTTTTAACACTGCTGCTAAACTAACAGTACTGAGTAGTAGTCAGTAGATTAACAAAATCACTTCTTAGTTTGTTTTTTTTTGGGGGGTTTAGCTTCCTGTGCTGGGAAATTATCCGTGGTAAAGTGGCAGAACTTACCGTGGTAGAGGGGTGTTTGAGTCCCTGAATGATCCTAGGATCTGTGTTATCTGGGGCTATAATGCCCCTGGTATGGTTTCCCAAGGCAAACACGCCCTAGGTGACACTGGACCAGCTCTATACCTTTTTAGGGTACTTGAGGGTTCATGGGAGTTTGCTCAACCAGTCCACATGTGCTTAGTGGATCTGGAGAAGGCATTCAACCATGTCCCTCACGGTGAACTCTTCTGACTAGAACCAGAAAATTTTAACATATCAGACCAGCACTGAGGTCCTTGCACTGGCTTCCAGTTACATTTAGGATTGATTAATTAAGACCTATACAAAGAAAGGATTTTTAGCACTCAATACTTAGTTGGGGCTCCTTTTGCCTGAATTACTGCAGCAATGCGGTGTGGCATGGAGTCGATCAGTCCGTGGCACTGCTCAAGTGTTATGAGAGCCCAGGTTGCTCTGATAGTGGCCTTCAGCTCTTTTGCATCGTTGAGTCTGGTTTTGCACTCTACTTCTGCACATTTTGCACTTTATGTGGCTAAGACACTGTCTCAGTTCAGTATGTGAGTTTTTATTTTGTGTGACTTTAAGTAGCACCAGGTGCAGGAGAAACATTGTCTCATTTCACTATGTACTGCACAGCTATATGTAGTTGAAATGACAATAAAAAGCCACTTGCCTTGACTTGACTTGACAACTTTGGACCATTCAGCAGCAGTCCAGTCTTTTTTGTCTTTAGCCCAGGTGAGACGCTTCTGACACCATCTGTTGTTCAAAAGTGGCTTGACGCAAGGAATGCGACAGCTGAAACCCATGTCTAGCACTAACTCCAGCTGCAGTCCACTCTTTGTGAATCTCCCCTAACATTTTTGAACAGGTTTTGTTTCACAATCCTCACCAGGTGGTGGTTATCTCTATCCTGCTTGTACACTTTTTTTCTACCACGTCTTTTTCTTCCCTTTGCCTCTCTATTAATGTGCTTGGACATAGAGGTTTGTGAATAGCCAGCCTCTTTTGCAATGACCTTTTGTGTCTTGCCCTGCTTGTGCAAGGTGTCAATGGTCGTCTTTTGGACAACTGTCAAGTCAGCAGTCTTCCCCCTGATTGTGTAGCCTTTGCAGGTGTTTTTAGTTAATTAGCTGATTAGAGTGTGGCACCAGGTGTCTTCAATATTGAACCTTTTTACAATATTCAGATTTTTTGAGATACTGAATTTGGGGTTTTCATTAGTTGTAATCAGTTATAATCATCAAAATGAAAAGAAATAAACATTTGAAATATATCAGTCTGTGTGCAATGAATGAATATAATATAAGTTTTACATTTTGAATGGAAATGGTGAAATAAATCAACTTGTAACAGGCTTTAATAAGAGTTAATTTTAATTTATTTTGTTTGGTGTTGCCTTTGTAATATTTAATGTTTAATGACCAAATTATTTTCGTTGTTTATGGGGGACTTTTATTTTGAAACAAAATCCGCTTTTCACAACGCACGGCGCTAAAGAGAAAAGGGGAATGGGAGAGTGAACGCTTCATTACGGCTTAAAACTTGTTCACGAAAGGGATGTAACAAGTTTATTTAGCAACCCCCCGAAAAGGCATAAGGTTTGTGTTTTTTATACGCTGTTGATTTAATACAAGTGTTTTTGTCAGCATCGCTGAATATGTCAGGTAATGTTGATATACGTTTTGTATCACTTTGTTCAGCTCTTACGGTGATTTCTGAAGACGAAAGGGAACAGAAATAAAAGTCTGGAAACATCAGTAAAAGTTTCGGCCATCATTCGGACGGGTCCGCTACAGTAAGAGCTTTACCTTCGCTGATTCAGATCCTCGCCAAGCGCGCGTGCTGACAGACGGATTCAACGTGACTAAAGGAAAATGGATGGCAGTACGTCAGAATCAGCGTAATGGTCTACGGAGCTGCGACGCTGTGCTGTAGTCGGCAAGTTAAGTATGGAAATTGATACAGAAGAACAAATAACTGGAAGCCTGCTTCAGACAGAGACAGAAAAGGAAAGGGATCTAAATGGTGCAGATAAAGATAAAATTGCTGCAGAACGCCAGTGTCATGTACAAGACAGTGCAGAACTCCCTCGACGTTCCGAACGTACTTGTATGCCTACGGAGAAAATGCTTGCTTATCAGAAAGATGAATGCTGTAAGAAAGAAAAAAGGTTAATAACTTTGTATGAGCAATGGAAGTTAGATGCCCGTAAAGCAAGACAGACCTTAAAAACAGACATAACTGATAAGCAACTGGCTGAAATTGCTGACTCTCTTGAGGATAAAAGGAACTGTATTCTGAAACTTTTCAGTGACATAAGACAATATGTTACACCTGCTGCTGATTTAAGACGTAAAATTGATGCATGTGAAGCTGTGACCAATGATATCATCAAATTTGTGTATGACAGAATGACAACTGTAGATGGCGAGTTTGATGCAGAGAGAGAAAAAGTTCGTCTAAGTGAACTAAAAGCACATAGTTATGCTCGCTCTATATATGGTTCAACTGCTTCAAAAATGAGTGTCAGCATGCACTCTGGATCTTCTTGTTCTGCAAGCAAACGTGCAGATGCTGCAGCAGAGCTGGCTGCAAAAGAGGTTGAATACAAGATGATGGAAACGGAAAGACAACAAAAGGAGAGAATAAGAACCTTAGAAGAGCAACTCAGAAGAGAGTTAGAAACTCAAAAGTTTGAGCTAGAACGGCTGCAGGTGGAAAAGGATATTGAAGTTGCTCGTGCAGAGTAAAATCCTATGATGAAGAAATAAAACAAGAGACAAGAAGTGAGTCAACACAGAATAAACAAGAAGAGCAGAGAAACAAAATGTTACATCAGCAAAGCAATGTTGTACAGTCAACACCTCTCAGTGAAGTAACTCATCTTGCTCAAGCAGTTCAGGACAGTATAGCCATTAACAGGTTACCCATACCTGAACCCGCAGTGTTCAGCGGAGACCCAATTCAGTTTGTAAACTGGAAAGCGTCATTTATGTCATTAATAGATAGAAAGGGCATCCCAGCAGCTGATAAACTCTATTATTTAAAAAAGTATGTGAGTGGCTCAGCACACAAATATCTGGAGGGCACCTTTTTTCGAAACGACGAAGAAGCCTATAAAGATGCTTGGGACAAACTAAACCAAAGATACGGCCAACCCTTTGTCATTCAAAGAGCATTTCGGGATAAACTTTCCAAGTGGCCGAAAATACAATCCAAAGATGCAGAAAGTCTGAGAACATTTGCAGACTTCCTTAATGCCTGTTTGCAAGCCATACCTCATGTTAAAGGTCTGGAAATATTAAACGATTGTGAAGAGAACCAAAAGC
Source organism: Puntigrus tetrazona (assembly GCF_018831695.1). Classification (NCBI taxonomy): domain Eukaryota; kingdom Metazoa; phylum Chordata; class Actinopteri; order Cypriniformes; family Cyprinidae; genus Puntigrus; species Puntigrus tetrazona. Next base: position 7,038,033 of record NC_056700.1, read on the forward strand.
TCATACAGAAACTTCCAGATTGGGCAGCTTCCAGATGGAACCGTCAGGTCACTACAGCCCTCATGAATGGAAAGGAGTTTCCAAGCTTTCATGACTTTGTCAATTTCATGTCAGCAGAAGCAGAAATCATGTGTAATCCCATCACTTCATTGCATGCTCTTCATTCTCGTGAGTTACCTCAAGACAGAAGGATCTCAAAGGAAATCAAAAGAAACAAAGCAATTGTCTTTAAGACTGAAACAATTGTAAACAATGACAGACAAACAGCAGTTAAAGAACAGTTAAAAGCACAGTGCATGTTGTGTGAAGATGACAAACATCAGCTTCATAAGTGCCTGAAATTCATGGAGAGGTCTTTAAAGGACAGAAGGGCCTATGTGAAAGATAACAAACTCTGTTATGGGTGTTTAAAACCAGGCCACTGTGCAAAGGAATGTCGTCGTGCGACACACGTGTGATGTGATGTATGCAAATTACGACATCCCACATGTCTTCATGATTACAGTTATGACAAAGACGGAAACAGAGAACGACCATTGCCCATGGTAAGCAATGTACATGCACTTGAGTGTGAAACTACAAATGCTATGTCACTTAATATCACCAGTGAAGATCAGTCAGTCATTACATCTATGATTGTACCGGTATGGGTGTCGTCAGTTAAAAATCCATCCATTGAACAGCTTGTGTATGCTTTACTAGACACACAGAGTGACACTACTTTCATTGATGAAGAAGTTAGTAATACGCTACAAACGGACAGTCACCCAGTGAAACTCAAATTAACCACAATGATTGGAGACAACATGATCATTAAGAGTAAAAGAGTATCTGGTCTTTGTGTCAGAGGTTACAATTCATCAGTACATATCAGTCTTCCTCCAGTTTATACAAAGGAGTGTATACCTGTTAATCGTGATCACATACCAACACAGGATAAAGCTGAGAACTGGAGTCATCTGAAGATAATTGCAGACAAAATGCCACCACTTCTTAGTTGTGAAGTAGGTTTACTGATCGGATATAACTGCCCCAGAATGCTAGCTCCCAAGCAAGTCATACTAGGTAAGGATGAGGAACCATATGCTATTCTAACAGACTTAGGATGGAGTATTGTGGGCTGCTCAGCACCAAGCATTAATGGATCGGTTGGATTCAGTGTTTGTCACAGAATAGCTACAAGGGAGATACCAGCTTTGACACCTGTGGATGCAGTTCGGATACTTGAGTCAGACTTTAAGGATGTTACAGCAGAGGAAAGGACAGTCTCTAAAGAGGATATCAAGTTTCTAGATAAACTCAAGGAAGGAATAAGGAAAAATGCTCAAGGACATTATGAAATGCCTCTTCCATTTAAACAGAGACCATACTTGCCTGACAACAGAGCGCTTGCAGTCATCAGACTCAATCATTTGAACAAGAAGTTCTGTAAAAATGAGAAGTACAAAACAGACTATGTTACTTATATGAATGACATCATTGAAAGAGGTGACGTAGAAGCAGTGGATGATGATGCAACCGATGGTGAAAAGTGGTACATACCCCATCATGGCATCTACCATCCAAAGAAGCCAGATAAGTTACGGGTAGTCTTTGACTGTTCCGCACAATTCAAAGGTACAAGCCTCAATGAACATTTACTAACAGGACCAGACATGATAAACAATCTCACAGGAGTCCTTGTAAGGTTCAGAAGGCATCCAATAGCAGTAACTTGTGACATTGAGAAAATGTTCCACCAGTTCCATGTCCAAGAAAAGGATCGGGATTATCTGCGCTTTTTGTGGTGGAAAGATGGAGATGCAAATTCAGTACTTCAAGATTACCGAATGAAAGTGCATCTGTTTGGTGCAGTGTCTTCGCCGGTTGCGCGAACTATGGACTAAGATACTTAGCCAATGAACACAGCCAAACACACACATTAGGTGCTCAGTTCATCATTAGAGATTTTTATGTCGATGATGGAGTTACAAGTGTAGAGACAGTAGAAGAGGCCATTCAGTTGACAAAGGAAGCACGGGAGCTGTGCGCAAAGGGTGGTCTTAGACTTCATAAGTTTGTATCAAACAACAACACTGTTTTGCAGAATATACCAGCATCAGAATGCGCTGTAAACTTTGAAACAAAAGATCTCACCTTCAATGACATGCCGCTTGAAAGAGCTTTGGGCATCCATTGGAACATACAGAGTGACAGCTTTAAATTTCATATACCACTAAAGGGTCAACCTACAACACGCCGTGGTATACTGTCTACTGTTGCGTCCATATATGATCCTTTGGGCTTTGTAGCTCCGTACGTTCTGAATGGCAAGAGGATTTTTGCAAGAAATGTGTCGCCAAGGTACAGGCTGGGATGATCCGCTCTCCCCTGCTCTCAGCCCACGGTGGGAGAGATGGCAGAATGACTTCGTCAATTTGGGAAATGTGAATATACCACGATGTTATGTACCATCTGAATTCGGCAAGATTGTGAAAACCGAAATGCATCATTTCTCTGATGCAAGTACCTGTGGTTACGGTCAGTGTTCCTATCTGAGAATGATAAATGAGAATGCTGAAATTCATTGCACTTTTCTCATTGGCAAAGCCCGGGTCTCTCCTTCAAAGATCATTACTATACCGAGACTAGAGTTAACGGCAGCTGTGGTATTAGTCAGGATGAGCAATATGCTCAGAGAAGAGCTTAACCTCACTAATGTTGACGAATTCTTTTGGACTGAATCAAAGGTGGTTTTGGGTTACATAAATAATGACGCTCGTCGTTTTCACACGTTTGTAGCCAATAGAGTTCAAAAAATACGTCAAAGTACAGAACCTGAACAATGGCTGTATGTCCCAACGGATGAAAATCCAGCAGACATTGCTTCTAGAGGAAGGACAATAAATGAACTGCTCTCATCTAACTGGTTCTCTGGTCCCTCATTCTTGTGGGAAAGGGAAATAACAACCTCAGATGTTGTGCTGGATCTCCCAGTAGGAGACCCAGAAGTAAAGAAAATTCAGACATTACAAACGAAGACCACAGAAAGTAAAGATCTTGTGGATCACTTATCCAAGTTCTCTTCTTGGTCTAAAGCTACCAAAGCCATTGCACGTCTTCTGAGATGGATCAAGAGGGATAAAGCAAGTTCACCGGCTTCTGTAAGTGAACAAGAGGATGCTAGATGCTTGATTCTAAGAGGAGTACAAAGGCAAACGTATCAGAAAGAGATTGATCTGTTGAGTCAAGGAAAACAACTTCCAAGTAACAGTAAACTTCATTACTTGGATGCCTTCATAGATGCCAAAGATGGTATGATCAAAGTGGGAGGTAGACTAAATCGCTCATCGGACGCTGACTCATTTAAGCATCCACTAATCCTTCCTAAAGAGCATCATGTAACCAAGTTGATAATAGCACACTGTCATGAAACTGTAAAACATCAAGGCAAGGGTTTCACAACAAATGAAATCAGATCGTGTGGCTATTGGATACCTGGAATAAATCGAGCGGTCTCATCTTACATTCGCAACTGTGTAACATGTAGAAGACTGAGAAGACCTGCTGAAGGACAAAGGATGAGCGATCTTCCCTCAGAACGCGTAGAGCCTTCTCCACCTTTTATGTATTGTGGAATGGACTGCTTTGGTCCTTTTGTGACTAAAGAAGGAAGGAAACATCACAAACGGTATGGTCTGCTTCTAACATGTCTGTGTTCAAGAGCTATTCATATAGAAATGTTAGAAGATATGTCCACAGATGCGTTTATTAACAGTCTATGGTGCTTTATCGCAATTCGAGGCACAGTACGACAGATCAGATGTGACCAAGGTACCAATTTCGTAGGTGCAAAGAACGAACTGAACTTGGCACTGCAGGAGCTCGATCCAGAAAGGCTCTCTACTTTTCTGACCGACAAACAATGTGATTTCGTTTTGAATGCACCCCATTCTAGTCATGCAGAGGGTGTATGGGAACAGCAAATCAAAACTGTAAGGAGTGTTCTTAGTGCTACCATCACCCTTTCAGCAGGCAGGCTAGATGATGCTTCATTGCGCACCTTGCTTTATGAAGCCATGGCAATAATCAATAGTCGACCCCTTACAGTTGACAACCTGAATGACCCCAAGAGCTTAGAACCACTCACACCTAATCATCTGATTACCATGAAATCCACCACAGCCCTACCTCCACCAGGAAAGTTCATAAGAGAGGATGTGTATATGAGGAAGAGAGATGGAGACGTGTGCAGTATCTTACTGAACAGTTTTGGAGCAGATGAAAAAAAGAGTATCTCCACAACATCGCTGCTCGACAATGCTGGCATGCTCCAAAAGGAACTTTCAAATTGGTGACATAGTCATGGATATCGATGAAACCTTACCAAGGAGTGAATGGAGGCTTGGAAGGATTACTGAGACTGTTCTGAGTTCAGATGGACTGGTAAGAAAGGCCAAAATAGCACTTGGTGACAAAAGACTAAACAAGAAAGGAGAACGAGTTCATAAAACCTCAATAGTAGAAAGGCCAGCTCAGAAGTTGGTCTTATTATTGGAAGCGGAGTGAATGCATCTTCAAAAGGACTTTATTGCACTTGATGCCCACAAGAGTTATAAGTGAAATTAGTCATGTTTGAGAAACATTGATAATTTGGTGGGAGTGTAACAGGCTTTAATAAGAGTTAATTTTAATTTATTTTGTTTGGTGTTGCCTTTGTAATATTTAATGTTTAATGACCAAATTATTTTCGTTGTTTATGGGGGACTTTTATTTTGAAACAAAATCCGCTTTTCTCACAACGCATACGGCGCTAAAGAGAAAAGGAATGGGAGAGTGAACGCTTCATTACGGCTTAAAACTTGTTCACGAAAGGGATGTAACAAGTTTATTTAGCAACCCCCCGAAAAGGCATAAGGTTTGTGTTTTTTATACGCTGTTGATTTAATACAAGTGTTTTTGTCAGCATCGCTGAATATGTCAGGTAATGTTGATATACGTTTTGTATCACTTTGTTCAGCTCTTACGGTGATTTCTGAAGACGAAAGGGAACAGAAATAAAAGTCTGGAAACATCAGTAAAAGTTTCGCCCATCATTCGACGGGTCCGCTACACAACTTTTTGATGATATTCTAATTAAACGACCAGCAACGGTATGCCCATAGTAAGAATCAGCTACCAGAAGAGATCAGATGTGCTAGAATTAGCCACATTCAAATCCAGACTTAAAACTCATCTGTTTGGCTGTGCATTTGTTGAATGATCACTTTGCTACGTTCCGAACTGTCTGCACTGTATTTCATATGTAATCATTTTTTATTTTATTAACTGTTTTTAAATTTATTTTAAATCAATTTTAATATCACTTTATTATATATATATATATATATATATATATATATATATATATATATATATATATATATATATATATATATATATATATATATATATATATAATTGTTTAATTTCCTGTGATTTGAATGACTATTTTACTTCCTGTGACGGTGTGAAGAATCACACAACAAGATTGCATTTGTGGGGGTTGGTGGTGAGTCCAGCCCTCCGGAGTTCCGATAGCACCCTCCGCAGACGCTCGAGGTGATCCTCCCATATTTCTGAGTTGGGACCATCACGATGAGGCTGCGTGAAGGCTCGATTACCCTCAACCTCAGCATCTGCTGGACCTCCCTTATTTCCCTGACGTGTTCCCAGGCCTCCTTGGCAATGTCCAGGAGGCCGCGGGGCTGCCGACCAAAGAGGAATTTGAACGGGGTGAAGCCAGTTGAGGCCTAGGGGACTTCTAATATGCCAAAGAGAACATAGGGTAACATCAGGTCCCAGTCCCTTCAATCCTCCACCACTACCCTTCGGAGCATCTGCTTCAAGGTTTGGTTAAACCTCTCGACTAGGCCTTACTGGCCTTGGGTGGACACTTCATGGACCAGTAGGGGATTGTTCTGCAGCTTGTTTTGGCTAATTTTGTTCAAGCTGGTCGAGCCTGTGAATGACAATTTGTTTTCAAAAGTAGACCAGCATGTTCTGGATCTATGGAATAAACAATTAGACCTTTTAGGAAAGAGATAAAAGAAACACTCAACTTTGCTTCGGAAGTACACAGAAAGTATCAGAGATTCTTTGAAGAAAGGATATGTAGAAGAGGTTGTTGACATTGTTGTACAATTAGACCCTAACACCAGCCATCCTGGCCAAGCAGATCCAACAGATTCTTTCAGAGACCAGCTTGCCGTATTAATACAAAAGAACACTTATTGATAATCCCAACTCAGGAAGGGAATTTGGGCAGATAACCAAGATGATGGCCAAATGCACAGCAGGACCATCACATGTAAATTCATGATAAGGTTAAGGCTTTAATGGAATTACCCTGACCAAGAAAATAAACGGACTGAAATTCCTTATAAGAACTTTTAACCCTAGATCTTTGCCTAGAACCCTAGAACACGTCAGAAATGGTAAAGAAACTGCCTTTCCATGCATATACATTCTCAGAATCATCTTAACAGGAATTATGAGCAACTAATCATTTATATGCATAGATGCATAATGTATGTAACCCACACATTTAACTATCATGTGCTAATCACTCATTGGGCATGTATTTTGAATAACTATTGAATGGTTTATAGGTTCATAGTGTGTTTGAATATCCTTGCTTATGAACAGTGAGGACAAAATATTGCAACACCTGAGCTAGAATAATACATATTAGTTAAAACAAAGTTTTGGGATGTGTTCAAAAGCCGAGTTTAAAACCTAAGGACACAATTCAAATTTGCTCTTATTCTCGCTCTAAGCTCTAGCCTTTAGTGTGCTCCAACAGTCCCAAGTTAACTTTCTCACACCTCTGAGGAACCTGACAATCAGGTGATGCCTTCCCAAATACAACCCGTTCACTGCATTGTGATGAGTCGTGATAGCAGTGATGTAGACCTTTAAAGTAGAGGGGGACAGCCTCCATTCCAACTTATCCCATAGGCAGGAAAGCACCATGCCATCCGAGCATCTCTGGGGGTCTTCTCAGTGAGAGGAAAACCAATCAATAAACAGACCCAACTTTAGAGTATAAGACTGTCTTTTAGAGGAGGCTCTAGCCTGAGTGATGGTATCCACCACAAATTAGCTGAATGGTCTTGGGGTGGATTCTCCATTCTCCAGGAAGAGTAAGGTGTCATAACAGCACATCGGCTGCATGGTTCAACAGCCAGTAGCAACTTGAGCTGCGTCCGACTCCAGAGAAGGAGATGGCGGGCAAGTTTTGACAAGCGACAAGAGCATATCCTGCCTGGTGGTTGAAGTGAGCGACCATTACTGTGTTGACTATGTGGAACTGGCAAAGAGAACCTTAAGAAAGAAACAAGACTAATATTAGCGTAGATGCCATTCTTTTTAAGATGTCACAAATACATTGTGTTTTAGGAGTAGTGTTCCTGGCTACAGCTGATCTAATTAATGCAGCCTAAAAATCCTTTAATGGATTTGAATAATAAAAGTGTGTCGGTCTGTTATGTGTAGGCTAGGTTAAAAAGATATAAGATCACAGAGTGTGTCTGCTTCCCGAACAGAGTTATGGAGATTGTTACAGAGTTTAGGTGCTAGATAGGAAAAGGATCTGCCGCCCGTAGTTGATTTTGATATTCTAGGTATTATCAAATGGCCAGAGTTTTGAGAACGTAGCCGACATGCAGGACTATCATGTGATAAGAGCCCGCTCAGATATTGAGGAGCTAAACCATTCAGGGCTTTATAAGTCATTTATAAGATTTTAAAATCTATCTGATGTTTGATATAGGGAGCCAGTGCAGTGTTGACAGAACCGGGCTAATATGATTATACTTCCTAGTTCTAGTTTCTTCCTAGTTCTGAAGTTTGTTTATCAAGCGTGCAGAACAACCACCCAATAAAGCATTACAATAATCTAACCTAGAGGTCATAAACGCATTAATTAATATTTCTGCATTAGATGTTGAAAGCATAGATTGTAATTTAGATATATTTTTAAGATGGAAAAACACAGTTTTATAGATCCTGGAAACATGGATCTCGAAGGAAAGATTGCTGTCAAGCAGCACACCTAAGTTCCTAACTGATGATGAAGAATTAACTGAGCAGCCATCAAGTGTTAGACTGTGTTCTAGATTATTATATGTGGGGTTTTTAGGTCCAATTATCAGCACCCATTATCAGAATTTAGCATTAAGAATTTACTCATCATCCAGTTTTTTATATCAACTACACATTCTGTTAGATTCTAAATTTGTTGTGTATCACCAGGCTGCGCAGAAATATAGAGCTGAATATCATCAGCATAGCAGTGAAAGCTAACACCATGTTACTTGATAATATCTCCCAGAGGTAACATGTATAGGTTGAAAAGTAACGGTCCTAGCACTGAGTCTTGAGCAATTCCATATTTCACTTGTGAGCGATATGATACCTTCTCATTTACTAACATACATCTGGCTGGTTTAGATGACTTAACAACTTTGTACAATTGTTCCTCTTCTATTATAGAGATGAGTGGAATTTTTTAGGGGACCTATAGTGCACTATCTGATGTGATACTGTAGCTGACAGCTGCATAGTTACAATTTTATCTCTGTTAATATCAATCTTGGAAATAAAGTAGTTCATGGAGTCATTACTGCTGTAGATTGGGGAATGTTAGAACCTGTTGATGCTTTATGTTTCATTTAGTCACTGCATAGAATAAATACCGGGGGTTGTGTTTGTTTTCTTCTAAAAAGAGACAAAAAAATAATAAGATCTAGCAGTTTTTAATGCTTTTCTATACAATAGCATACTTTCTCGCCAGACAATACAAAATACTTCTAGTTTTGTTTTTCTCCACCTGTGTTCCATTTTCTGGGCTGCTCTCTTTAGGCTGCGAGTATTCTCATTATACCACAGAGTCAGTTATTTTCTTTTATCTTTCTTGAGTGTAAAGGAGCAACTGTATCTAAAGTACTATAAAAAGAGAGTGCATAGTTTCTTTAAATCATCAAGTTTTTCCTGATGTATTGGATGCGCTAAGGAATTGAAAAAAATTAGGGAGATTACTTACAAAGCACTGTTTTGTGGTGGAAGTGATGGTTCTACCATCACTTGTAATAAGATGCAGAGTTTACGGTTTAAGCTATACGAAGTTCACACAAGACTAGATAATAACCTGAAATATCATCACTTTGCTTGCAGAATTTCAACAACATTAACATCAATTCGATGTGACATTATTAAATCTAAAGTATGATTTCGACAATGAGTAGGTCCTGACATGTGTTGTCTAACCCCAATGGAGTTCAGAATGTCTATGAATGCTAATCCTATAATGCATATTTTTCATTATCAATGTTGATATTAAAATCACCAACAATTAAGCCAGTACTAACTCAGAAAATCAGCAAATTCTTTAATAAAAGTTTATGTGGTGGCCTGTATTCAGTAGCCAGTTTGCTCCTGTCTGTTCGTTTGTAGCTCCGTGTAGCTTCGCTCTTCAATTTATCACCTTCTGTTCCCTAGCGATCAAATATAATCTTATTGTTGCTACAATTTATAACAATATTCTTAGTACTTCTCAGAGGGAAGGATTTAAGTATAACTCATTTGAAGTTTTGGTGCTGCATATAATATTATCTATAGAATCATGTGCTAGTGATAAATCCCCTGTCATGTTTGTACTGGCTGCTGTATACAGACCACCAGGGCACAGCACAGATTTTATTAAAGAATTTGCTGATTTTCTAACTGAGTTAGTACTGGCCGCAGATAAAGTCTTAATTGTTGCCGATTTTAATATCCATGTTGATAATGAAAAAGACACATTAGGATCAGCTTTCTTAGACATTCTGAACTCTGTTGGGGTTAGACAACACGTCTCTGGACCTACTCATTGTCGAAATCTAATATCTGATATCTAATATCTATTGATCTAATACTGTCACATGGAATGGATGTTAAAATGGTTGAAGTTCTGCAGCAAAGTGATGACTTTTCAGATCACTATCTCGTCTTATGTGAACTCTGTATAGTTAAACCTGTAAATTCTGCACCTTATTACAAGTATGGTAGTACCATCACGTCCACCACAAAAGATTACTTTCTAAGTAATCTTCCTGACTTTTCTCAATTCCTTAGCACGTCCAATACGACGCACACACTTGATGATATAACAGAAACTATGCACTCTCTTTTGTCTAGCATTTAAGATACAGTTGCTCCTTTGCACGTAAGAAAGATGAAAGAAAACAATCTGACTGCATTGTATAATGAAAACACACGCACCCTAAAGAGAGCAGCCTGGAAAATGGAGCGCAGGTGGAGAAAAACTAAATTAGAAGTATTTTGTATTGCCTGGTGGGAGAGTATCCTGTCATACAGAAAAGCATTAAAAATTGCTAGATCTGATTATTTTTCATCTCTTTTAGAAGAAAACAATCACAACCCACGGTATTTATTCAATACAGTGACTAAATTAACAAAAAATAAAGCGTCAACAGGTGCTAACATTCCCCAAGAGTATAGAAGTAATGGCTTCATGTAATGACATGAATTTCTTTACTTCTAAGATTGATACCATCACAGATAAAATTGTAACTATGCAGCCATCAACTACAGTTCCACATCAGTTAGTGAGCTATAGATCCCCTGAGGAAAAATTACACTCTTTCTCTATTATTGTAAGGCAGACCCCAGAGACTGAGTAGATTCCATTCGTGAGTGTTTATTTGAGGAAGAGACAAAAGACATAAACGGTAACACAAGTGTTAGGTCAATACCAGGCAGGCAATCCAATAAGTGAACAGGTTCAGGGTCATAGTACAGCAGAATCAAACGTAAGGCAGAAAGTCGGCAATGGGTAAACAGTCCAATCAGGCAAACAATACAGAGAGGCAGAATCCAGGGAACGTGAGTCGAAATAAAACAGGATATGGTCATACACAGGAATATCAGAACCGTAGTAGTAGTATAAACGCTTGGTAAGGCAGTTAGACTGGCAATACTTTGCACTGATTAGACCAGGTGTTCTGGCTTTATGCTGACCCAGCAGGAAGTAAGTGGAGAAGAAGCCGGATGGTTGAGTACTGCTAGTATCCGGTGAGGGCTCCCTCTGCTGGTCAGGCATTACAATTATAGGAGAAGAAGACTTGTACAAACTTGTTAAATCATCTAAACCAGCAACATGTATGTTAGACCCTATTCCATTTAAACTATTAAAAGATTTGCTTCCAGAAGTCATAGATCCTATTCTGGCCATTATTAATTCATCATTGTCATTAGGACATGTTCCCAAAACCTTCAAACTGGCTGTAGTTAAGCCTCTTATTAAGAAATCTTGATCCCAAAGACTTAGTAAATTACAGACCAATCACCCTTTTCTGTCAAAGATACTAGAAAAGGTAGTTTCCTCACAACTGTATTCCTTTTTAGAAAAAAATGGTATCTGCGAGGATTTCCAATCAGGTTTTAGACCGTACCATAGTACTGAGACTGCTCTCATTAGAGTTACTATAGACCTGCTTCTATCATCGGACTGTGGTTTTATTTCGTTATTAGTGCTATTAGATCTTAGCGCAGCATTCGATACTATCGATCACAACATTCTCTTGGATAGACTAGAAAACTATGTTGGCATTAGAGGAAGCACCTTAGCATGGTTTAAATCATATCTATCTGACTGCTATCAGCACTAAATGAGGAGGTATCATATCACTCACAAGTGAAATATGAAGTTCCTCAAGACTCATTGCTAGGACCATTACTTTTCAACCTATACATGTTACCTCTGGGAGATATTATTAGGAGACATGGTGTTAGCTTTCACTGCTATGCTGATGATACTCAGCTCTATATTTCAGCGCAGCCTGGTGATATACAGCAAATTGGGAATCTAACAGAATGCGTAATTGATATAAAAAACTGGATGATGAGTAACTTCTTAATGCTAAATTCTGAAAAACGGGTGCTAATAATTGGACCTAAAAACCCCTCATATAATAATCTAGAACACAGTCTAACACTTGATGGCTGCTCTGTTAATTCTTCATCATCAGTTAAGAACCTAGGTGTGCTGTTTGACGCAATATTTCCTTTGACAACCATGTTTCCAGCATCTGTAAAACTGTGTTTTTCCATCTTAAAAATATATCTAAATTACGACCTATGCTTTCAACCTCTAATGCATAAATATTAATTCATGTGTTTATGACCTCAAGGTTAGATTACTGTAATGCTTTATTGGATGGTTGTTCTGCACACTTGATAAACAAACTTCACCTAGTCCAAAACGCAGCAGCTACAGCAGTCCTTACTACAACTAGGAAGTATGTTTAGCTCCTCAATACTTGAGCGAGCTCTTATCACATTATAGTCCTGCACGTCCGCTGCGTTCTCAAAACTCTGGCCATTTGATAATACCTAGAATAACAAAATCAACTGCGGGCGGCAGATCATTTTCCTATCTAGCACCTAAACTCTGGAACAATCTCCCTAACTCTGTTCGGGAAGCAGACACACTCTGCCAGTTTAAATCTAGATTAAAGACACATCTTTTTAACTTAGCCTACACATAACACACCAACACACCTTTTATTATTCAAATCCGTTAAAGGATTTTTAGGCTGCATTACTTAGATTTGCTGGAACCGGGAACACTACTCCTACAATACGATGTACTTGTGACATTGTAAAAAGAATGGCATCTACGCTAATATTAGTCCTGTCTCTTTCTCAATCTGTTTTCACAGTTTGTATCCAGACTAGATGGTCGATCAGCACCCAGAGATTATGTTCATCAGAGACCAGAACACCTAGATGCGCCCCGTGGACCGATCACCAGATCCTGATGCACACACACACGCACACGCACACACTAAGTCATTTACACTACCTGACACAGCTGCGTTTAAAATTGAACTGGAAGTTAAGTGCTGGGCGTCCAGTCAGAGGAGAACTGACCCCAACTGAGTCTGGTTTCTCCCAAGGTTTTTTTTTCTCCATTCTGTATGCATGGGGTTTTGTTTCCTTGCCGCTGTCGCCTCTGGCTTGCTTGGTTGGGGACACTTAACTTCTAGTGATTATCGTTGAATTGACTACAGAGACCGTCTCTGCATTTAATAAGAAATTGGTCACTCTAGTCATTATACATCCCTGTCATTATACATCCCTGTCATTATACTGTACAGTGCTTTGATGCAACCTGTGTTGTTAAAAGCGCTATATAAATAAAAATGATTGATTGATTGATTGATTGATATGATAATATTAACCCGGTTCTATCAACACTGCACTGGCTCCCTGTCAAACATCGGATAGTTTTTTAAATCTTATTAATTACCTATAAAGGCCTGAATGGCTTAGCTCCTCAATACTTGAGCGAGCTCTTATCACATTATAGTCCTGCACGTCCGCTGCGTTCTTAAAACTCTGGCCATTTGATAATACCTAGAATATCAAAATCGACTGCGGGTGGCAGATCCTTTTCCTGTCTAGCACCTAAACTCTGGAACAATCTCCCTAACTCTGTTCGGGAAGCAGACACACTGTGCCAGTTTAAATCTAGATTAAAGACACATCTTTTTAAACTAGCCTACACATAACACACCAACACACTTATATTATTCAAATCCATTAAAAGATTTTTAGGCTGCATTAATTAGATCCGCTGGAACTAGGAACACTACTCCTGTACAATGTACTTGTGACATCGTAAAAAGAATAGCATCTACGCCAATATTAGTCTTGTTTCTTTCTTAAGCTGTTTCACAGTTTGTATCCAGACTAGATGGTGGATCAGCCCCCAGAGATTATGTTCATCAGAGACCAGTGGACAGATCACCAAATCCTGACGCACACACACACACACTATGTCATTTACACTATCTGACACAGCTACGTTTAAAATTGAACTGGAAGTTAAGTGCTGGGCGTCCGGTCACAGGAGAACTGGCCGCAACTGAGTCTGGTTTCTCCCAAGGTTTTTTGGTTCCTTGCCGCTGTCGCCTCTGGCTTGCTTTGTTGGGGACACTTAACTTCTAGTGATTATCGTCAAATTGATTACAGAGAACGGCTCTGCATTTAATAACAAATTGTTCACTCTCGTCATTATACATCCCTATCATTGTATTCTTCTGCTTTATACTGTTCAGTGCTTTGATGCAACCTGTGTTGTTAAAAGCACTATATAAATACAAATGATTGAGTTATTGATTGATTGATTGATTTCATCTCAGTTGGAGGGCCTCTATTGCTGTCCCTCTATGGCAGTCACCTGACCGAGCCATGACCTTTGTTGCCCTTAGAGTCAGTTGTAATGTGCAGTTCCTGCATCAACCTTGGGCCAGAACTACCCTTGTGCAGAATTTTGAGCTCCTTGGCTAGTTGAACCTGCAGGATAGTCATGGTGGGCAGGGTGGAAGTGGCCTGGCCTGCAGCACTGTAAGCCTTGGCAACAAGAGCTGACAACAGCTTACATTCTTTGGACAGGAAGCTTGGATTATTCCTCCATGTGGCGGCGATTTGTGGGCATTAATGCACAGCAGCTGCACACTCCACTGGTGGATCATAAGGCTGATCCACCTGTAACACATTCATGTACCCCCTGCCCACCCCACCATCAAGGGTAGTAAGAAGCATGAGGGGCCTTCCATGTTTTAGCAGTCTCTTTATGCAGTTCAAGTGCTTGTGAGATGTGCAAACCAAGGGTGATCACTCCACTGAATTGCAAAGATTATGAATGTTGCAGCTGAGAACTCCTGCAGCCAAAAGACTTTCTTCTTACTCCAGCGTTCACAGCTCCGAAGCAGAAATCTGAATGATTGGATGCATGCTGCCATTTTATATATCTGTATGTACGAGGGAGTGGCTTGGCATGCAAATTCCACTTGCCAATTTTCATTGGTATTTTCTTCTTAAGCTCAGAGATGATTGGGTTCCCAGGCGAGACCCCATGATGTCAGTCGACATAACATTGTAGTGACTGACTGAAAGTGGAACCTCCGGTCATTCATGTGGACATAGACAACACCAGAGCAAAGAAGGAACGCAGTTAAAAAGGCTTGTTCACATGTCTCACTACAAGAGCTATACATTTACAAATACCAGACACTCTCTACACAGTTTCAAAGCGTTACAAAGGTTTATCGCCAGGAGAGGCCCACCCTCTGAAATAATATCTGATAACAGGACTAGTTTTGTCAGAGGACTCTTGACAAAACAGAGTTGTGGTAGGATTTAAATTACTGGAATCAATGAAAACTACAGAAGAACATAAACTGAATCTTTATTCCACCTTCTGCTATGTATATGGGAGGTGTTTGGGAGTGATAAATTGTCACTGTTCTGTTTTCAGTGCTGTATTGGTGGGTCATCTTTACCTCCAGGAGCGTTCATTAAGCAAGATCTTTACTGACAGAGTAATCTGATTTGTAACCTGATTTTGTTTATCTTTGTTTACAGTTTGACCACACTCACAAAACACATAAATACAAATATTAAATGATACAATGATGTACAACAATGCTACTTCAATTCAAAACAGTAATGAGTGAGTTCTGCACAAAAGCAAGGAAAGAAACAAGAACTATTTTAATGTTATCTTTACTGGTAACAACCAGAGTGAAAGTATTCATCTTGTGCTTCAGCAAAAGAAAACATCTGAAAATCTGACCAATGCCAAAGAATCATGTTAGGTTCCAGTTTTTCCCATTTTTAAAAAACCTTCTGTATAATGGAAAGGTTCCAAGTATGTTAATTATTTTTCACAGAACTGTCCATGCCAAAGAGGATTTCTTTTTTTAACCATGTACAAGTGAGTTCACATTATCTCTTTTATTAATGATAATAGTGCACAATCTAAAATATTGAATCTTAATTTATGTCATGCATTTTATTAGTAACATTTTCAAAGTCCTAAAATGTATTAGGCTTAAGAAGTAGAATTTACAATAAATCCCAATTTATTAATTAATCACTTGGGTTTTTAATCATAACCAGGATTTTAAAATCATAATTTGAAAATGCACACATGAAGATTCATAACCCCTGACACTGTGTCTGGTCATTAATGTCCCATTCTAGATAATCATGGCATTTCAGTTTCCGTCCTTATATACACACCAGTTGCGTGTGGATGGAGCACAACCCTCTGAGGAAATTGAGCTGATGACAGTTGCCCATGCAGTTAGTGGGCTCTGAGCCTCTGATATCATGCAGAACACAGGAAACAGAGTTTACAACATGACCACGACAAGGGAAGTTATACCCAAAACACATACACTTAAGTGTCTGTACTCTGTGTCTCCCTGCAACTGTCGGCTCCAACGAAAATCCTTTTTTTTTGTCACCACAAAGGAGTGTCCCCCACTATTAATGACATACTTCCAGTATAGTGCTAAATGCATGCAAAGCCTATCAACAGAAATATGCAGAGAATGCCATCTAGACGGCAGAAGTCAAGTCATACTTACCTGTTCTGGATAAATCTCAAACCCAGTACCTGTTCCCTTTTACAAGACTGCTTAAAACAACTACCTTAAACCAGCTAAGACCAGCCAACCAGCTTAGGCTGGTTTTAACTTTTTTTTCGTATAATATAGAATTGTCCTGTATTTAAAGCATCAAAGAAGCCCATATGAAAGCTATTTGGAATGCAGTTTGTCCTGTATTTCCTTTCAATTCCCTTTTACTATCTGCATTTTGATTTGGCCAAATATATTTGGCCAAATGCAAACATCTTGATTCTAAACCCAAATTCCATCAAGGTTTAAAACCTAGCCAGCAGAGGGAGCCCTCACCGGAGTACTAGCAGTACGCCACACCCTCTGCCTTCTTCTACTATCATTTTCTGTCCAGGGCTTTATAACTAGGAGCCCTTCTTTAGATCGTCGCAAATTATTGCCAGTCTAAAGGGAGAGATGTTTGTACGCAGATCCCAGATTCTACGCTTGGTTGCAGATTTGCCATTGAATTTTGTACACTTGCTGCTCAAAGTGGCTGGAATGATTGTAGCTTTAAAGGCGGTGTTCATGAAAAGTTTGAAGCCTGAGCTGCAAACAGAGTTAGCTTGTAGAGGTGAGGATTTATGTTTCTCCGATCTTGTCTACCTACCTGTTTTGCTGACGTTCAGGAGCAGGACCATCTCTCTCTTCAGGTTGTTGATCTCCTGAAGGTAGGCCATCTCATCGTTGTTGGAGATCAGGCCCACCACGACAGTGTCGTCAGCAAATTTAATGACGGTGGTGGAGTTTGTAGTGGCCACACAGTCATGTGTGTACAGCGAGTACAGCAGGGGGCTCAGAACACAACCCTGAGGGGCTCCAGTGCTGAGAGTGAGGGAGGATGAGGTGTGTTTTCCCATCTGTACGGCTTGTGGTCTGTCGGTCAGGAAGTTGGTGATCCAGTGACGCAGGGATGGGCTGAGTCCCAGGACCTCCAACTTCGAGGTGAGCGTGGAGGGAACTATGGTGTTGAACGCTGAACTATAGTCCACGAACAGCATTTTCACATAGTTCCTTTTTCTAAAATCCAGGTGGCTCGTGGTTGTGTGGAGGAGGTGTGTGATGGCATCCTCCATAGACCGGTTCTGGCGGTAGGCAAACTGTAGTGGGTCGAGTGTGTCCAGCAGTGATGCGGTGATGAAGTCTCTGACAAGTCTCTCAAAGCACTTCATCACTACCGATGTCAGAGCTACAGGGCGGTATTCATTCAGGCAAGATGGTTGAGGTTTCTTCGGCACAGGAACAATGATGGACTCTTTGAAACACGAGGGGACTGTAGACTGTTTCAGGGAGAGATTAAATATCTCAGTGAACACCGGTGCTAGCTGGTCAGCACAGGCTCTCAGAACCCGACCTGTGATGCCGTCAGGTCCTGCTGCCTTCCTGGTGTTCACTCTCCTGAATGCCCTCCTTACGTCGTGCTCCGAAATGGTGAACGTGATTTCCTCTCCGGCTCTCTAGCAGCGCTAGCGTGATTAGCTGCAGCCTCGAAACGAGCATAAAAGTTATTTAGCTCGTCAGCCAGAGAAGCATCCGCGCTCTCCACTCTGGAGGTTGGCGTTTTATAGTCCGTGATGTTTCTCAGTCCCTGCCACAGGCTCCTAGAGTCACTGTGTTGAAACTGTGACTCTAGTTTCCTCCCGTAGTGCCTCTTTGCCTCCTTTACTACCTCCAGTATTCGGTCATATCCCCAGTGACTATCCCCGTGTTATAGGCTGCGGAGCGGGATCTCAGAGAGTTGCGGATAGTTTTGTCTACCCGCGGCTTCTGGTTGGGAAACGTCCTGATGACGGTTTTCTCTACCGTGTCATCCGCTAGTTTCCAGATGAATCCCACCACCACTTCCATGAACACGTTGACGTCCTCAGAGCTACACCTGAACATGGCCCAGTCTGCGTCATCCAAAGCGTCCTGCAGAGCGGCCACCGAATGGTCAGACCAGCGTGACACCTCCCTCTGTACCGGGGCTTCCTGTTTCAGCCTCTGTTTGTAAACAGGTACGAGGAAGATGGCGGCATGGTCCGATTTACCAAACAGTGGGCATGATTTTGCCTTGTAGCTCTCTCTGAAGGGTGTGTAGCAGTGATCCAGTGTCCTTTCGCCCCTGGTGGGGCAGGTGATGTGCTGGTGAAAGTTCGGCAGTGCGTGCTTGAGGTTTGCACTGTTAAAATCCCCCAGCACAATGAGTGCGGCGTCCCGGTGCTGTGACTGGTGTGTTGTGAGGTGATCGTGTAAGTCCCATATTGCAGTGTCCATGTCCGCTTGAGGTGGAATATAAACGGCACTGACTATGACCGAGCTGAATTCCCGTGGAAGATAGAAAGGGCGACATTTGATGTTCAGAAGTTCCAGGTTTGGCGTGAGAGAGGAACAATGCTCGCGCTGTCGCACCAGCGGTTGTTCACCATCAGACACACTCCACCTCCCCTTGTCTTCCCCGACTCCATTGTTCTGTCCATGCGGTAAACAGAGAAAAACTCAGCCGTTTGTATGGCGTGGTCCGGTACCGCTGGGTTAAGCCATGTCTTGGTGAAGCAGAGAAGGTTGCAGTCCCGAATGTCTCTCTGGAACTTGATCCTTGCCCTGAGGTCATCGAGCTTGTTTTCCAGAGACTGGACATTGGCTAACAGGACACTAGGTAGGGGAGCGTGGTGTGAGCGTGCCCTCAACCTGTTCCTGACGCCGGCTCATTTCCCTCGTGGACGCCAGTGCGGGTCGCGTCATTTTGTCTTTGACAGGATCTCGCTCGGCCAACATAGGTCCGGGTTTAAAAACGGTGAAAGGTGGGTGCATTGTACACCAATAGATATAAGAGTGGCTCGGTCATATTTAGTAATAGCCATCTTATATAAAGAAAACAGTGCAGACTATTTAAAATACAAACAATTAACGAAAAAACAGAAAGTTTTGCCGGAGCGGTCGTGATGGCAGCTGACCTCAATGGCGCCATCTTGAATCTCTGTCTTAAATGTTAATCCATAAAACAATTTAAATCATTAATTTGTCATGGCTACTTTTATGTATTTATTTATGTATTGCTGTCATGAGAATTAGTATTTAATGAAAGCTCTGCAGTGTTATTTACAGTGTTAGGTTTAGAATTCATCCATGTCTGCATCTTAACACTTTTGTTTACTAAATGTTTGTCCTGCAATTTGACTGATATCTTCACTTTTATTGTCATCATAAACGTGTTAGATATTATCAATTACAGCAGTCTATAACAAATGACTGCAGAATTCAAGTTTTTAAATTTGAAGTTGAAATGTAAATCAAGAAATCCTTGGAAACAGCCATGTTTATAAAAATATGTTTGACCTATTGAAAAACAATATGAATCAAATGAGTAAATTAGTGACATATTAGTAAGTGTCTATAAAAAAATTAAGATAACAACATTACTGATTAAAATTGGAAGTTAAGACTCTTAAAGCATAAATTAAAGTGAATCAATATATCTTTAATGTGAGCATATTATCAGAAAAATAATCATTAAACATTTAAAGTGATTAAAAATATATTGACCATTTTATTGTAGTCTAGTTGAGAAATGACAGCCATAATGCTAATACTGTCCAAACAAGGGAGCCACAAGATCCTTCGAAAGCGCAAATCCTTCAAGATTTCAGTTCAAAGTCTTGTTTCATTTAATTGACTACGTAAAAAAATGCATATAAATTTATTCAAATTTTAATAAAGCATAATATAGTATGCAAAAACTGTAAATACCAATATATCAATAGAAAACAGGGAAAACAATAAAAGGCGTGACTTATTTTGCATTCCAGCTAGCTGTAGCGTGTGGCTACGGGATCAACTAACAGAAGATTCAAATATAGATTCTTTTTTAACAAATCCATAGACAAGACACTGGAGAACATAGGAGCTTGTAGACACCACATCATTTTAATGCCAAAGGAAAAAGACTTTAAAGAAAAAGGAACTGAGGCAAACACAGGACTTATACAAGAACATAACTGGGAGAACTGAAACAGGTTGGGAGACACAGGTAGAAGCGAATTAACTAATAATCAAAAACCATGGCAACAAACTAGGCAGTAGAAAGAAAACACAGAAAACTAAACCAAACAGGTAACATGTATGTTACCTAGTGTAGCATACATGTTACACTAGCCAACTTTGTTGAAGGTGTTGCCATAGCCTAGTAGACTTTTTTATTACAATAGAGAATAGCAAGGGTCTGTAGAAAAATATTATGAAAACTATAACTCTTGTACTTTTGCAGTGGAACAGCTCAAGAATGCCGGACACACTTTGATTCCATGGCTGCATAGGGTGGCTTTGCCAAGCCAACATCAAAGTTACTTAAGCTTCTAGTTTAATCTTAAATCTTAGTCTTGCTCCAGATGGGCCACTTTATAATTACATTTATCTCCAGTCTAAAACACACTTGAAACAGCTAAATAAGGTCTTCAGGATCTGTACAATCTTTCAGGCAGGTGACAGGCAAGTGAACTTGTTGCTCTTGTAACGGCAACTTTGTGGTAGACTGACAACTGCGCATGCACATAGTGTGTATCTGTACAAGAGGACAAGGTGAGGAGATAACCTGCTCTGCTGATAACTTTATTTTCTGTATATCTTTTATTTAAACCCTTTCTGTTTGTGACCTAAGTTGAAAGATTTTGTTCATGTTTTCCTTGTCACCCGCTTTCCATGTATATGTGTGTACCAGCACTTCATGAGGGGTATCCTAGACAGGGTTCAGATGCTGAACATGCCATGTTTGGTGCCCATATGCTGAGTGAATTTCGAAAATTGAGAAGTTCACCTCCTTAATCAGGGCAAATTGAGTGATGACTTTGATAGACCTTCTCTTGCATGCACATGAGCTGCATGCTGCCTTGGGTCCATGTGAGCAATATTTTCAGGGAGGCAATCTTTCCCCCAAGACAATAACTGAGCCTCACTCATCCCAGACCACGCAGCTTGCTCTTAGTCATGTGGAAGACCTCACATCCTCCTCTTATTGGAACATACATTTTCGTGTTCAGATCAGTTTTCATGGTCATGTACTAGATGCTACTTTGGATACGGGACTTCTTTTTCGGGTGTGTGCTCTGATGTTTCAAGATTTCTTCCATGGGAAACTTTCAAAACAACAGCTTAATGTTTTTGCTCACCTAAGCCAGGTATACACTATAAAACTTTAGTAATGTTTTTGTTAAATACCAATTTCCATTATTTATGTAAATAGCATAAAGTATAAAGAGAATGCTCACAAATGATGTGCCCTCACTATACAGTTTGTTGGCTTTAGGAGAAAATATATTATTAACTTTGTATTCTGTATTTTCCTTAACCCTTGTCTGATTAACGTTATTAACATGAGAATTTAACACTACAATTTTCTGTTACTTTTATTTTTTTATTACTTTTGTAATATCAGCAAACCATTCTGCAAAGCATATTTAAAGCAAACATAGCAATTTTTTTTGCAACCAGAATGTTTTGGATTTCTTTACATCCTGTGTAAAGGTGTGAAGAAGAAACAGGCTAGTGTGGATGAAAAGACAGTTTTTGAGTGAAAGTCAGGTGTGAAACAGGCAAGGTGACAGTAATCTACCCAACAATTATTGCAGTTATAGCAAGAGAGACACAGAAGACTGAAGCCCAGCACCTGTCCCAGCAGCCTTCTCACCTCACTGCAGCTGTATGCACAACAAATGCATGACATCACCACACATACAAGCCTTTTATAAGCAATTTTTTTTCAGTTGTGCGGACAGCACAAGGTGTTGACATAACTGCTGAATATTTTCCCATAGCTCTTTACAATAGTGTGCATATGGAAATTACGTAAATGTTATGATATCATATAACAATGATGAATTGAAAATGTTTTAGATATTTTCAGCACACAGTTTTAGATATTCTGGCCGTTTAACCTTTTTACTTCTAGTAGTAAAAATCTTTCTAAAACAATATGTGCATTTGCATCCCACACTTTATTTATTGCATGTTTTGGAACACCAGGTTAATAGCAGAAGAAATATCTTACCAACAACTGCTGGACAAGTTTAATTTTGTATATTTTTTTGGTTTGTACTGCACTTTCTGAAACACGTTGTATCAGAATGACAAGAATATTTATTCCTTCAGTATTTCTGTAGAACATGATACTTAAACCTATCGAGAAATCCAACATGGCTCTTGGGAAATGATAAATATCAGTGTCAGTTAGATAGTAAACAACCTTTCTGGGTGAATGTTTTAAAAAAAAAACACCAGCAGTCAATAATAATGTGCATAAAAAGGCTCCTTAGAGGGTTGAAACTAATCTTTCAGGAATCAGAATGATCTGACTTTGTTTCCCCCTTCTACAGGTTCTCCTGACTTTGGGTATGACATTGCCCTCTCATGCTAGGCCTCTAATTATTTCATCATGTAGCAGGAAATCCTGCCAGGCCTACATAAACAGCTTGGGGAAGACTGGGGTGGGTGGAGGGGGTTGATCTCCCATTCATAGCCCTAGTGACATCTGACATGTGCAGGCATCCCCCAACCAAAGACATAGATCTTGACTTAGAGCAACACCCTGCGGGTCCTGTCTGACCATGAGTTTAAAAAAAAAAGTGTTATATTTCTATTATGGAAGTTGGTCTTTAAATGGAGTAGCAGAGGTGGTTCCTGAGTTAAAGAAGTTCTTTGTCGGCACAAAGTCTAGGTTCCTAAACTCTTGGCACACAATGTTTTCCTAACAGACTGAGGTAATGTGCTAGGGATTCTCTGATGGCTTGTTGTGTTTAAGAAAGGCAGATAAGGACTGATCCATTTTAGTATTGCAGACATGCTGAGCGTTCTTTCTTCTTTTTCTATGGTTATGTTCATGTATTGACACAAAGCAATGTTTTTAAAATTAATTTGAGTTTGAAGTTTATTATATGGACCACAAAAATGACATGAGCAGCTGCTGTGCAAAAGTCCTGGAACTAAATCCTTCTGATGACAGTTTATATCTCTGTCTCTCAGTTACCAAAAACCACACATGGAAGCACAAGAGACAAACATATGCTGCACAAAATGACTTTTACTTTTTTTAAAAATAGTTGTCCAGTGCTTATTTTCACCAAATATAAGTTTATCTTTATAATGTCTTTCAAATGTACAGTTTAGTTACGGAATATTAATTAAACTCCCTCAAAAGTGTGTGAAAACATAAATGTAATAAGTAATTAAATACATGATTGCTGCTCTTTGTACATGACAGATTTTGTGAATAAAGGCAGAGTAAAAAAAAAATACATTTCCATCAAAACAGCAGTGATGTTGGAATGGTGGTCAGGCCTTTTTACTAGCTGGTGCTTGATATACACACATAGACATGAAGTGGCCACACATGTAGTTTACAATGTGCACAGCAGCAAATAAGTACCCACCTGACATAAACTGCTTACCATAAATACACAGGTGATATGTACTGTATGCCAAAACTGTCTATGAGCTATGAGAAATACTTACTTTGTGAAGGAAAAAGTTGCTCATTTATCATGAGCCACCATCTGTCAAAATAGTTTTGGAGCTGTTGGCATGCCTCAGCCTGAATATGGCAGCAACTT
Source organism: Puntigrus tetrazona (assembly GCF_018831695.1). Lineage (NCBI taxonomy): Eukaryota > Metazoa > Chordata > Actinopteri > Cypriniformes > Cyprinidae > Puntigrus > Puntigrus tetrazona. The sequence continues at coordinate 7,062,106 of NC_056700.1, forward strand.
CAAAAAAAACTGTTTGCGTGTCAGAAAGTAATTGTTTATCTCCAGGGTGTTGTCACCTTCAAATTTAGACAGTCCTTTAAACTAAATTAATTTTGTTGATTTACTTTACTCATACAATTTAACACTGGCAGGACAGAAAGACACCTTAAATTGTATTGTAAATATTCTTGTATTATAAATATGTATTGTATGAATTTATTGTGACAGCTTTACAGCAGTTAATTAATAATAATAAAAAAAATTTAAAAAAGCCTAAGCTTAGTCTAGAATCTTCCCAGGAACATCATTACTTTAATGCAGCCACAACAATGCATTTTATATTTCAAGCAGATGTCAGATTATGCAGACACACAGACATACACACAGCCCTTATTTTTTAAGCACAAATAGATATGCCTGCTGACTCAGGGGATGCCTTGCGTGTGCCTGTATGAAACAGCATCTGTAGCGAGTGCTGACAGATAGGCAGAGATTTTAGCAGATAACAACAGATTTCCCCAGCTAGTAACCATTTCTTTTAGACAACAAATCACTAAGGGAGATTATATGACATTACAAAGGGAATCATTTTATGCCCCATTAAGTTACACAAGGTGATGTCTAAGGGCTTCTGTCAGTAAACACTGGTACTAATTGTTACTGCAGCTAATAAAAAAAATGTAATTAATAAAATTAAAATGTTATAAAAATACATAATAACATTATGAATAGAGTTATTTGAGTACATATTTACATTTATGACTGATTTCAGAGTTCATATTTTGGCAATAATGAGCACTAAGACATCATTGAGAAAAAACTGAACTGGAGGTTAAGTGCTGGGCGTCCGATCAGAGGAGAACTGGCCCCAGCTGAGTCTAGTTTCTCCCAATGTTTTTTTTCCTCCATTCTATATGGATGGAGTTTTGGTTCCTCTCCGCTGTCGCCTATTGCTTGCTTTGTTGGGGACACTTAACTTCTAGCGATTGTTGTCGAATTGATTACAGAGACCGTCTCTGCATTTAATAACAAATTGTTCAATCTCGTCATTATAACATCCCTTTCATTGTATTCTTCTATTTTATACTGTTCAGTGCTTTGATACAACCTGTGTTGTTAAAAGCGCTATATAAATAAAAATGATTGATTGATTGAGATCATTTTTCAGAGGTAAATAAAGACTTGCTATAGAAGCCTGTCAAGAGTGTGTATTTATGTGTATCAGTTACATTAAAACAAGACAAACACATACATAGACCAGATACAAAAAGCAAAGCTAAAACAGGTGTGTAGATACATGTTGGGAGAAGAAAGCACCTTCTCCCAACATGCATCTACACACCTGTTTTAGACTGAGCATACGTACGGTCAACTACACACTCGGTGTAGTTTTTACTATAGTGAGAGTTCAAAATCTATGACAAGACTAGGCAGTTTGTTCAGTACTGTAGGTTGTATGCTATAAACCATCTACCTGTTTGTCATTCTGTCTAATAATCTATCTGTCTGCTGAATCAAGTCAAGTCACCTTTATTTCTGTAGTGCTTTATACAATACAGATTGTGTCAAAGCAGCTTCATAGTGATAAACAGAAAAGATCATAGAATCAGTTATGGAAATGCAACTGTGAAAACAATTCAACTTCTGCTGTAAAGGAGCTCTAATAGACAATAGTGATGTTATTTAAGTCAGTTCAGTTGATTCTGTTAAGATAAGACTGCACAATTATTTATATTTTACAGTATTTCCCACTTTAACAGTGTCAAATAGGAAAATATAGTTTCAGTAATGTATAATGACAAGATGAAACACTCAATTTTCCATTAAAGGCATTTCATTATTAAATGAAAAGCCATTTCATTTTTTAAATTATTAAAAGGCATTTCATTTATTAAACACATTGTCCAGCTCAGTTCGGTTTAAATAAATCTATGCAATCAACAATAATTGCTGGAAATTATGTAACTATACTGTCTGTCTATCTGTCTGTCTGTCTGTCTGACTGTATTTGGTTAATTTTGTTTCAGTCTCAGTGTTCCATCTGAATTGCTGTAATGGTTTCTTGAATTCCATGAAATTATCTTGTGTCTTGTGCCACATGTTTTCTGTTCCTGCAAGGTGCCTCAATCAGAGTGATGCTCCACTCATCCTGTGGTGTTGGTCTGCCTGCTGCCTCCAGCTCAGTCCTGATTGTCCAAGAATGAAGCATCATATCAGGGGGGGGGCTCATCAAACAAATAATAGCCCTAAATTGACAATCAGAGCAAGTGGGGCCTTCCTCCAGTGAGCCTGTGAGCTCTTCTCGGTGATTAGGGTGTAAAAAAAAGGGTCAGTAATGCAGCAGTTTCCATATTGATCCTAATAAACTCTAATTCTCCTCAGCCACAGCCTCAGCTCCAGCTGCAGTTCCGTCATGCCACAGGATGAATTTTATTGAATAGGATCCAACTTTATTCTGCTATCGTTATTTTTTTATACTTTTTCTTGTTATTAACCTTGTTGTAAAGCACCTTTTTGAATTTTAAAAGAAAAATTGAGAACATGAATGTTGGCTTGTAGTGATTCACAGGAACTGACAGTGGCATAATTATTCTGTATTTTAAAATCTTAAGATTTTACTGACTTCAAAGATGAAAGACTTCAGAGAATCTCAGTATCACAGTGTTGTTCAACTGATTAATCATTAGTATTCAAAGAATTCAGTCACTGTACAAAAACACAAACGCTCAAATAACACAAAGACATCCGAAAACCATTTCTGTCTCCTTCTCTGCTAACAGACTCTATTGTCTCTCTGTCTATACCTTGGAAGCGATACTTATGACTAACCCGGACGTTAACCCTATTATTTTGGTTTGTTTAGACCATTTACTGGCTAAAAATAGCTCATCACTTACCACCTGTTATTTACCAATTTCCGACAATTGCGTGCCTGAAAGCGTGACTGGATAGCTGCTAGGACCAGCCAATGCAAAACAGGATAAAAAATACAAAAACATTACTCTGAAGTCGTCTGTCTCAAAAATAACTGGACGTCAAATGATACGTCAAAGGTCATACCAACATAAGAGGGGAGAGTGGATACATTGTGCCAAATTATGCCCACATCAAAGACTTTTAACAGTCCTACTTGATACTGACAGGAAAGCAGTTACAGATATGGAACTGCATGATAAACAAAAAAGCCTTTCATAAAAAAAAAAAAAAAAAAAAAAAAAAAAAAGATGGCTGAAGATTAAAGTTTGCACAGTGACAAATGTGTTGAAGCACTTTCAATGGTTTAATGCCTGTTTAGGTTTGGGGTTTTTTCTTCTTCTTCCTCTTAAAGGAGTTTCGTGAAGTGTCTTGAAATAACAAAACATGCTTTGAAATCCTGTATCCATCAACACTCTTCATTTTGAGTGCATTCTAGAATAGAAGCCTTTTTGAAAGATTAGAGGAAGATTTACATTAAGATGTTGCCACAGCTTTTGGGGTAAAGTGTCTTCGTTTGTTGGTTGATATAGTGTAAAAGAGAAACACAGATTTAAAAAAAAAAAAACGTCAGTTGTCTAAAATTGCTTTTCATAAGATTATTTTAAATTACATTTTTCTTTTTTAAAATCTGTCATTTTGTTGTTGTTTTTATACAGAAATGTAAATTACTAAAATTTAAAATTTAATTTGTATTGATTTTATTTCAGTTAACATTTTTGGTAACACTTTACAATAAGGTTTATGTGTAAACTATATATATATACAGTATATATACTTCTAAACTATACTGTAAACTAAGACTAAACAATACTTCTACAGCAATGTATTAATATTAATGTTAATTTTAACATTTACCTATGCATTATTAAAATCCCAAATTGTGCTTGTTAACATCAGTTAATGTACTGTGAATTAACATGAAATTACAATGAATAATTATGTTTTTATAACATTAACAAAGATAGATACTGTAGTATATGCGTTGATCTTTGTTCATTCGATCAGGTCTTAACTACAGTGTGTTCACATTACAATTAATCATTTGATACAATGCACTTATTGTGTATGTTTTACATAGTGATTATATTTGTAAAAATATCTGCATGTAATTACATCTGTAATTAATTTTTGTAATTACATTTATAGTTATATATAAAGTTTAGATGACCCATCCCTTACATTTTAACCCACTCTTAAACCTACCCATACCAGCAAACCTGCCCCTAACCTAAACCTATATCCAACCTCAATAGCAGCAAAAATGTTTTGCAATACAATATGAACACCATGACTACATTGTAATTATTTAATGTAAGTATACATATATAGCAGTTAAAGAAATAGTTCACCCAAAAATGAAAATTTCCCCATATTTTATTATACTTTATTGTATATGACTTTCTTCTTTCAGACAAACACATTCAAAGATTAAAAAGAAATTGAAGATCCATTAATCGTATATATATCCTCAAGTACTGCGATGTAAAACTAACCTATACCCTTCTGGGGTTATCACATACTTCTGAAGCAGATTGATGGGTTTTTGTAACAAAAATATTTCATTATTAAGTTACGAATAAACGGTGACTGAAGAGGACTATGAGTAAGTCAAAGGTCAAACACTCATGGTGTTTTGGATGTAACATTATACTGTGAATGGCTTTTAAAGATCTTTTTGTTGTAATGGACACAATTAGTTAATTATAAAAACCACACAGATGTATTTGTATCTATGTATTTGTACACAAATGCACTTGCACCAACATTTACTTTCAAAAACATTGCACAAAGAATAGAAGAGACACAAACACACACACTAGTAGCGACTATCACACACTCCAACCAAGACCCCTGTGTGGCATACAATCTGAGGGCTGTTTTGAGAAACCTGCACTGACATGAAGGTTTTCCATATCGTTTAGTCTTGCCCTCCCCACAGATATGAAGTATAAAAGGACCTAGCGTGCCTTGATCACTCTAAGGCTTGTTCCAGCCAATGAAGATGAATGGCTGTTATCAACGGCATCATCTGAAAACATGGCACTCCGCTCTGGCTTCTTTGAAGCAGCATCCATGTAGGACAACCACTGAAATGTCCAACAATGAGGAGATGCCCATCAGATTGGCTTTGTGTACAATAACACAGGACTGTAGCAATGTTTGGTTATATCTCACGATGATGATGGTGATGGCGGTCCTGGAGGTGCTTACAGCTCTGGCAGGAAATCTGTGGTTTTATTACAACAGATGTATCAAATCCCCATCCATTCACCTTAAAAGGGCCTCATTATAACATATATTCACAGTAAATAATTCTTAAAAGAAAAGAATAATGTTCTAAGTTATTACCAGGGCTGGACATATTTTCATTTTCTCTTTTGACTTAAATGTAAAAGTAATGTTGTTTCAATTTAGTTTCTCACAATTTATATATCTGGTGTATCTTTTTAATGATTTTTTATGTCAAAAATAGAGTGTTGGAATGAGTACTGAAAATTTATAAAAGTTACATTGCCGAAATAATGCTCAGTTACAAGTGAAATAGTAAAGTAATTATGTACTCTTCTCAAAAACTACTTAGAGAGTAGGCTACTAGTTTTTTTAGCTTTTAGCTGTTGATATTTAATCAACTGTCAAAAACATTACATCTGTCAGGGTTCAGACACTTGGGTCTAGTTCATTCAGAGCCCTGACACTCCCCTCTTGTCTTGTTTTCTTGTGAGAAACAAGAAGCCGCATGCCCTCTCGTCTGCATGCTTTGTTTCATGTTGGAGAGCAGTATCCGTATCCTGGCACTCATGTCTTGTTCAGACTCTGTTTTGGGTTCCTGTCGGGTTTGGGCATTCTCGCTCCATGTTCAGTCTTGCTGTGGGAACGTGTGGTCTTGAGGCTCCTCAGTCCACGTGTGTTGTGTTTTGTTCAGCACGTGGTTCAGGTTTGGCTGCATGCATTTTTGTTGTCTTGTTTTGTTGCACGCAGCTCCTTTTTCGACCGTGTACTTTCTCTTTTTTTATCTTGTGCTGTGTTGCATGCACCTTTTCACTGGCTGTGTGCTTGTGTTTGTCATGTTTTGTGTGAATATGTGGCTTATAAGTTTTCTCATTAGCTGAGTGTTCGTGCCCTGTTTTGCACATGGATATTCATTGTTTTTGGTTCACAAAAGGAAGGAAGTCTATGTAAATCACATTTAGTTTGGTGTCTTCACGCATAGCCGCGAACAGAGGAGCGCACCAGGGAATCCTCAAGCCCTTTTTTTACATAACTGTTGGGTCCTCCTCTTCTGATTGGATCATCATTATAATTGCTTCAACTCCCTGGGGAGAATAGAGGTGCTCTCCAGACAGCACGATCAGTGCTTGATCAGTTTAATGGCTTGTGATCAGTTCTAGGAACCTGCATGCTCAAGCCCAGCAGCAGAATTGAGGCTACTGTCGGGTAGAGCCTCACTTAATAAACCCTCATCTAGTACTATCCTCCCAGTAAGCCTTCAATGGGTTTGACGGGAAAGACGAGTGCAGCGAGCTCATTGACTGTGTCAGTGCTCTAAATTGACATCCACTGTCCAGCATCACTCATTCCACGCCCTTATTTACTCCAACTACAACAAACAGATAAAGTTTTATCTCACTGACTCTTCTTTAGCAGCGGTGGTGTTAGGCCATCCATGGATCACCCAACATGGTCCAATGGTGGACTGGAGTCATAATTGTGTGATGGCATGGATTGTCTTGTTTGTTCCCCTGTCTCTTGTGTTTCGTTGCAGGATTAATGCCTCGAGAGTACCATGACCTGAAAGAGGTGAGTAAGTTCAGGGCTGCTTCTCTTCCTCTGCAGCATCCCTATGACTGTGCTATAGACTTAGCTCCAGGTACTTCTCCGCTTAAAAGCAAATTATATTCGCTTTCTACCTGTGAAAGAGAGGCAATTGAGAAATACATTTCTGATTCTCTAGCAGCGAGGATCATTTGGCCTTCTTCTTCTCCAACAATGTTTTTTTTTTGTTGTGAAGAAGGATGGCTCCTTACAACCATGTATTCACTATCAGGGGTTGAACAACATCACAGTAAAAGATACTTATCAATATCAATCAATCAATCAATTTTATTTATATAGCGCTTTTAACAATATAGATTGTATTAAAGCACTGAACAGTATCAAAAAGGAGATGTTTCATGCACACTTCTGATTCCCACAAGGTCCTGCAGAGGTTTCTTGGGTTCGCCAATTTTTACCTTAATTTTATTCGCATTTCAGCCAAGTAGTTATACCTCTGGCTGCCTTGACCTCCAAAAAAGACAGTGTTCAAGTGGTTGAGTGCAGCTGAGGCTGCATTCACCAAATTCAAGTTAGCGTTGGAGGAGTGGCGTCATTGGTTAGAGGGTTCGGGGGATTCCTTTCATAGTCTGAACTGACCATAAGAATCTTGAGTATATTCGATCCATCAAACATCTTAACTCCAGGCAGGTTCTTGTCACGTCTCTGGACTCTTTGTTATTGTTTTTGTCTCGTGCTCTGTGTGCCCTGCCTTTTAGTTCTAGTTAATTATATAATTGTCTTCAGCCGTGTCTCGTTAGTTAGTACATCGAGTGGGTGCTGGTGTCGTGCAATTCGCCGATGACTGTGTAGCCCATGGACAACGACACCAGCCCCACTCCCGATCCAGAGCCCAGCCCACCATCTCCCCGCGTCGCAGAGCCCAAGCCTGAGCCCAAGCCTGAGCCCACCGATGGCGCAGTCGTGGAGTCTGACACATCCACGGAACCATCACTGAAGAGAGCGACAGAGCCATGAAGTGCCACCGGACCCGAGCCGACTGCGACAGACCAGGTGCGTGAGCCGGCAACAGAGCTCACCATGGTGGAGACAGCCATCTGCAACAAGAGCACGGAGTGGAGCTCCACCCACTGACTGAGGCTGAGGACGAGCTGATTATCGACCTGGGGCTGCTGGATCTACAAGAGGAGCTGGACGATGTGGATTTGGACTTAGACCGGGCACCTCACCTGTACCCAGAGTTCTTGTTTCCGTCCAGCCATCCTGTTAGCCCGCTGGTCCCGTCCAGCCGTCCTGTTTGCCCACTGGTCCTGAATACCTGCCTCAGGAGCGCCCCCTAGAGACTGTTCCCCAAGCGCGCCGTCCAGTTTTCTCACCCTCCCACCCTTGCCAAACGCCACAGATGGATCCCAGCAGCCCCTGCGCTCATCCTCAGCTCACCATCTGGTGCTCGCCACGGGTCTGCCGGTCTGCCGTTCCTCTTCCATGGCTCCTCCCTCCGTCGGCTCCATCATGGATCATCATGGTTGGGCTCTGGAACTCCTCCTGCTCTGGACTCCTTCTGTCTCCTCCCTCCGTCTGCACCTCCGTGGACTCCTGTCTGCCTACCCCCTGCGAGGGGCTGTCCTCCACCAGAACCTCCTCCCAAGATCCGGTATCCCCCAATTTTAAGTTTTTTTTTTTTTTTTTTTTTTTTTTTTACTTTAGGTGCCAGGACACACCTTCCGGCCAACCAGGATCTCAAAAGGGTGTTGTGATGTATGGTCACTCAGAATCCTACTTTCTGGTGTCATGGGTTGAGTACACACATAACTCATTATCAGTGTTGTCCATGGGTCTGTCAGCGTTTGAATGTAGCTTAGGTTACCAGCCACCCCTCTGTTCACACCTTAGTACAGAGGTGTCACCGTACCTGGACAAGAGCTTAAGAGGCTCTTCACCAGGTCTGAGCATGCACCAAGGATAAAGGTTTATCACAGCAAGCTAGATGTCAATGTCCTGCTGCCTGTTCTCTAGTGAGAGAACATACTACACTTCCACTATGCAACAATTACACACTCTGAACTGGTATGCTCTTAATGGAGTCAACACTGTGAACACAGTTTAACATTTGCAGGATGATGATAATGACTAGGGCTGGGCAATATATATCGATCAATATATTCATGCACATCTCGACAGTAAAGCCAGTTCCTTGATTGGCGGTAAATCTCTTATCACCTGTTTTAAAATGAAGCAGCAGCTAATGCACAGAGCAATCTACACAATATTGTATTCAGTATCACAAATGATTTGCCTTTGGCTTTCATCACTCTTCAAATTGGAAGAACATGAGCAAACCATCAAGACTTTTGTCAGAGACTGCATCTGAACCCTCACCAACAAGGCAAAACAAGTATCATACATTTAACTAACCTAAACAGAGGTTTCGTACTACAGATGCATCTCAATAAATTAGAATGTTCAGTTGTGGAACAGTTATTTATTTCAGTAATTCAACTCAAATGTGAAACACGTGTAATAAACAATTTCACTGTACACAGACTAAAGTAGTTTAAGTCTTTGGTTCTTTTAATTGTGCTGATTTTGCTTCATATTTAACGTTATTGCCAGGGCTTCAGCACTAGGCATCCCTGATACTGTTCTCTCCACCCATCCACTGCACTTCCCGTAATTTTGTGTAATCCCCGTAAAATTCTGTAATCCCCCATTTTGTGTGTTTGGGCCACACACTGCCATTTCTACACCAGTCTGCAAATCTGCTCCTGATCACATTCCTGACTGTCAATCCATTCAAGTCCACAAGCCTGCTCCTGAGAACTTTCTTGTCCACAGGTCTGCCCCTGTGTCTCTGTGCGCCCCACTTTCTCCCTTCAATTAATCTTCTTGTTGTTTTCAGGTGTGTCTTGTTAATTATGTAATTTACCTTGTGTTATTTAAGTTCCTACTTGTCCTATGTTAAATTGTCTGCCTACCTGCCTGCCTGTCTGTATTCTTATTTACTCTTTTGTGAAAGATTAAAGACTGTTAATAGTGATATTCTCATTGAGTGCTCTTTCCTGCAATCACACCGTCACAGAAAACCACACTGTGACAGAAAACGTCTCTAAAAGAAGTTAAATAGCGCCGTGTTTCCCTTTTTTTTCCCGATGAATGATCCGAATGTCCTCATCCTCCTGCTGGAGCAGGGGGATAGCTCTCTCTTGAGGACCACATGAGAAGGTCCTCGAGAGAACATACTCTTGATCCAGAGCCCAGCCCACCACCTCACCGCAACACGAAGCAACAGCCATAGCTCACTGCTGACAGAGTTCTGGGGTTTGCAGCGACCACTGATTGGAGAAAGCTTGGTGCATCGAGAGCATGGAGTGGAACTCTGCTCACTGCACCAAAGCTGAGGGTGAGCTAACTATACATCTAGGGCTGCTGGAGATTCAAAAAGAAATATAGTTTAATATAGTAATAAGAAACTGGAATATAGTTTTTGAGTCCCTGCAGGTCCCACCCAGCCGTTCTGAGCCCCCTCTGGTCCCGTCCAGCCATCCTGAGTCCTCGCTGGTCCCATCCAGCCATCCTGAGTCCGCTCCCTCCAGTGACCGCACAGCCAGTGCTCCCTCCGGTGATTGCGCAGCCAGAACTCCCTCCAGTGATCACGCACAAAGATTTCCCACCCTTGCTATTCTCCTCAAATGTCTCCTTGCAGCCCCTATGCTCACCCTCAGTACACCGTCTGGTGGTGGGATTAGCCACGGGTCTGCCAGTCATCATCGCCATCGTGGGTGAAGGATCCCTCACCTTGTCATCCAACCTCTGAGTCCTGGACTCCACCTCATCTCCATGCTCCATTGTCCCTCCGGCTCCGCCTTGGTCTGTCGATGGCCATCCGTTGCCTCAGTATTCTAGTATTCTACTCCTTCAGCTTCACCTCGTCCCTCCATCCCTTCAGCTCTGTCAGGCTCCTCAAACCCCCAGCTTCACCTCGGTCCTCTTGTCGTTCATGCTCCACCGTGTCCTTCTGGTTCCCCATTCCCCTCCGCATCGGTCGCCGGTGCCTTCGTCATTGCCTAGGTCTTCCTGCTCTTTGGTGTCACTCTGGCTCTTCGGTTCTCCGTCTCTGTCTCTGGCTCCTCCACCACCTGCTCCAATGCCGTCGGTCGGCCCCATGGAGTCGATGGTCATTCCTCCTTCATGGCTCCTCCCTCTGTCAGGTCCACCATGGGTCATCCTCATGGCTGTGCTCTGGGTCCTACAGATCTCCTCCTGCTCCGGTTTCCTCCTGTCTCTTCCCTGGCTCGTTCCTGCCTGAACTTGGGTTTTTGTTATTGCCGACCCCCTCCCTGGGGGTTTCGTCCTCCACTGGAGCCTCCTCCCAAGTTACTGTTCACTCCTCCCTTTGTTTTTAGGTGCGAGGACGCACCTTTCCGGGAGGGGGCAATATGTCACGTGTAAGGACTGTTGTTGTTTTTCATGTCCCATGTGCTCTGTGTGCCCCACTTTCTCTTCAATAAATTGTCTTGTTGTTTTCAGGTGTGTCTTGTTAATTATGTAATTTACCTTGTGTTAGTTCCTGATTGTCCTATGTTAAATCGTCCAGTCTCGTCTATGTATGTGTGTGGTTCAACTGTGTGGTCTGTATTCTTAGTTACTCTTAGATTAAAGACTGTTAATATTGATATTCTCGTTGAGTGCTCCTTCCTGCAACCACACCATGACAATGCAATCTCTGTGTGAAATAAAAGTATTAATGTATTTACTATAAACTTAAAATAAATTTTGACTTAAAAATTTTAAAAGATCTATACGTATCCTTCGATAGAAACCTGTTTGTCTGGCTGCAAATATAAAGACGTTGATGGATTTTCGTATTCATAAAAAGAGCAACAACATAGTCAGCTTCAAAGTTAAAATTCATCACAAAATGTGCATGTTTTACTTTTTTTTTTAAGTACGTCCCCATACTGATCAGACCCTTTTAACTGCTAATAATTATTTACAATATAAAATGAAATCAAAGTGAGGTTAGACTGCTGATTAAGAATACATTAGCAATTTATGTGGGCTTGATGACAGAGGTTGTTTGTATATACAGTAGTCAGGCACTTGGCTTAGTTGTAATCACACTTGATTAGCTCACAGTGAATTCCTTTCTGCCACTTCCTTCAAATGTACATGTTATTAAAGAATAGATTTCAAAATTTCATTGGATGATTATTTTTAAACATATTTTAAAGGCATTGTCGGCACGTTGCTATTTTGTGGAACTGAAAATAGACTGCTCCATAGACACACTCAAACTCAAACCTGGTCTAAAGTCTAAAGTCAATGACGCAATATTTTTGTTATTTAAAGAGCGAGTTAGTAGAAAATGCGCCTCTGAGTAGGTCTACAGCACACAATGACTTTGCTTATTACAAATAAGGATGAGTAGCAGCACACATGACAAATATTAAAATTACAGTGTAAAATAATATTATTGTATCTGCTACATACATATAATAATGTAATGATGGACAGTCAGTGTGTGTATTAGAATTAACCTCGCACATGAGAAGATCCATTCTGGAGATGCATTCACTCTTGTGTTCCTGCCTATTCCGCAACGTAAATAGCGATCTGCCTTGGTGCCAGCTCAACTCTTAAAGGCAATGGGACATAAGACTCTGATTGGTTTATTGCACTTTACGCCCAGAAAGCACCCATTACTTATTAAAAAAATAGGGACAACCCATTCAGACAATGTGCCATGGCATACCGACCATTTTCCCAATGTTAAAATAGCAAAAATGGACTGGGACATGCCCTGAGTGCATCTGCGATGTTCATTTAACTTTAGGTCGTTTAAATAGGGCCCAATATCTTTCATTTTTATTAACCTTATCAAACTCATGTAGTTTTTTCACCTAAATACTACTTTAGTCAATTTACTTTGTGTATATGTGAATTAAATTTGCTTATATTTGTGATTGCTGGAATGTTTTCTAGGTAACATTAATTTTCATTATTTTTTTAAAGTTCAGAAGCATAATTACACTGACAAAAAAATGCAACACTTAATTTTTTTTCCCTATTTTTCATGAGCTGAAAATATGTTAGAAAGACCGTTGCCAAGATAATCCATCCACCTCACAGGTGTGGCATATCAAGATGCTTATTAGACAGCATGATTATTGCATAGGTTTGCCTTAGGCTGGCAACAATAAAAGGCTAATCTAAAATGTGCAGTTTTATCACATAGCACAGTACTACAGATGTTGCAATTGGCATGCTGACTGCAGGAATGTCCACCAGAGCTGTTGCCTGTGAACTAAATGTTCATTTCTCTATCATAACCGATCTCACAACCGCACACATTTGTAACCACAACAGCCGAAGACATCCAGCATCTTCACCTCCAAGATTGTCTGAGACCATTCACCCAGACAGCATTTTGTCTAAATATTAATACACACTTCCTAGTTCACAACGGATGGCTGTCCTGACCTTTGAACTCTTTTGTGTGCACTATCTCCACAGTATAGGCAGTCAGGACAGGAAATGTTTATGGCCTTTGCTGCTTTATTTATCCTTTTCATTTCTTTCTCTCTATTTCCCATGTAATTATTTCCTTCAGGGTGATGCGTGAAGTAGAGAGAGGTCAAACAGGGAAGGGTCATTCAACCTCCTTTGCTGTCTCCACCCCGCTACCACTTCAGAAGGTAGCAGGAAATTACAGGGGATTACATAAATTACAGCTGGCCCACCAGCGAGTGGCAGGCAGCTCGCCACCCATCACTGGCGCAAAGGAGGGGCCTGAGGGAGCCTTCAGATACTATGTAAGTACTGTGAAGCACACAACACAAACTGGACCTCAAATAAAATACGTAGTGCTAAAATTCATGCACAGTGCATGTTGTTAAAAAAATTGCCCAGTGCCGAGCATGATAGATGCTCACACAAGCGGAGTGCACTGTTTTCCATTGTTTTTCTGTGTAAAAATGCATTAGACAAATGAGTTTGATTGTTGTGCTTTTGCCATTGCAATCTAAAATACGGCACTCAAGTTAAAAGAAGTTCAACTGCAACACTAAACCTTGAGGTTTATTTCTTCCACTCCTCTGCCCATAATATTTAAACTTGACTGTGTGAACTATTCTAAGATTGTATTGGAATCCATTTCCTGGGTCTTTAAATAGATGAGCTGCATCTAAAAAATATTTAATAATTACTTTGCAACCACTAAAAAGCTATGGTCTATATAGTATTTATGTGTGTAGTAAGAATGTGATACAGACATGCCACAGTACTTCTGCCATGTTGCTATTGTTACTGTCTTACCAGCATCATTTTTGTCATTCATGGCCCTTCACAGATCTTCTCCCATCTCCTCATGGGATTATAAGTTATTCATTGAATGCGCACATCAGATTCTGGCTACTACAAATTTTTATATATACAATTTTTTTTGTAGTCATTCCTATTTTTGGTCAATATTTATATCAGTAATAAGATTTCGGACACCACATCCGGCCAGAGGAGAACTGGCCCCAACTGAGCCTGGTTTCTACCAAGGTTTTTTTTGCTTCATTTTGTGACAGATGGGGTTTTGGATCCTTGCCAGTGTCGCCTCTGGCTTGCTTAGTTGGGGAGACTTAATTTCTAGCAATCATCATTGATTTGAGTCCGTCTCTGCCTTTAAAAACTAATTTTTCAGTCTTGTTATTATACATCCCTTTCATTGTATTCTTCTATTTTATATTGTTCAGTGCTTTGATACAATCTATGTTGTTAAAAGCATTATATAAATAAAAGTGATTGATTGATTAATTGATTGACTATATTAGTACACACGTATTAGGGACATAATATAAAGTGGGAACAAATTCTTTGTAGTGCAGGATATGTCATCACTATCCTTTCATGAACAAAATGTTTTCTACATCATGGAGTGTACTACTAAACAAAATTTTTCATATTGTCTGTAAAATACATAGCTGTTTAAAGTAATTCCATGGAACAGGAAATGTTTGGAATTATTCCATAGATCATTTACTGATTCTCTACAAAGATGGTCTTTATAATCCAAAGTGGTTTACAACAAGCTGAATGATTCCATGGGAATTAAAACAGGAACCTGTTCCACCACATCAGTGAGCTCAGTGTAACATGGCACAAACCTCTTTTGATGACATGTGTTCGAAGGGCCTATTATGGGTACAGATGATGTCATTATCATGCATCAGAATTGACTAGGAGGCCCGCCTCGTATCTGTCGCCAGGCAGAATAAAACTCATCTGTCATTCACTGGTTGATTAACGCACTCCAGATGTTTCTATCCTCATATTTCAGAAGCTCCCTTCTCCAGTCTTTGTTGTGATAATGATACAGTACTCCCTTTGCAACTGTTTATTTTTCTTTCCGTTGGTGTACAATTGCATGCTCAGAAATTTTGGGGGCAAGCCATGGTCTCATAACATAATCGAGCATCTGAGATGAAAAAGATTCAACTTAATCATTCAAACCTGTGTGTTGTAATTAATTATTTCAGTTCTCATAAAAACCACCTGTTTGGCCCTCATCTTTCAGCCCCTTTTCTGGCATTTTTGCTGTTAGGTTGGAAGATGGGCCATCAGGTCTATGTATGTAATCAATAAATAAATGTCACAGCTTTTAATCCAGTATGAGAAATATACTTCCTACAGGAAAATATGAAAAAGACTGCAGGAAAACTTTTGGTATAAGAACTGTTAATCCTTCTTCTCCCCTATCAATTTCTGTCATCTTTCTGTTGTCCTGTAAAAAAGGAAAAAAAAAAGACAGTATGTCTACATAATGATAAGAAAAAAGGAGATAAGCGTTAAGAACTGATAAAACAAAACATGGCCTCGTCAACTGACCTAAAGATCAGACAACTCTCTACACCACTTACTTTAGAAAAAGACAGAATGAGGCTCCTAGAAAATCTACATCTGCTCTGTTTAAATAGTAAAGCATCAGAGCATGTATTGTTGATATAATTCATGCAGTTTAATAATTTAATAGGCAAAAATACCAGCTTTATCTACCTTTAATTATTGTATTGGCAGGCAATGCAGAAACTGATCCTAAAACATGCTGGTGTACATAGAAAAATATTGGACTTTAGATAGATAGTTAATTCGATATTATAGTAATATAAATGCATTTCGTTTTACTTTATATTAAACAAGTTTAACACTACAACATCATATTATTTAATTATGCCTGCATATAGCTTAAAAGATCAATTGAGATGCATAATATTAGATACTTCATTCATGTTAATATGTATATTAAAATTATGAGAATGTTGGCTGAATTTCCATTCTGATCATTTTATTTTAAAAGTCTTCAAAAAATATTTTCACACATTAATTTTATGATATCATTGTAATGTTCCTCTGTCTTTAGAAAATAAATAAAAGATGTTTTTTGGTACAGATTGAGATTTCTTTAGAAATGCTTCCTATTCAAAATTGGGCATAATTTGAAAAGATTTAGGTAATTTATGAATATTGTATCTAAATCTCTAATCTGAAATGCTCTTATTTAAGGAGGATATTTGCTGCAGTCAATTTCTACTCAAGCTGTAAGTGAAAAAAAGAACAAAATCTAATATTATGATTTTTCATTTATAACACACCGTATACTTATTGCAAAGTAACATATTTTCCTAATTTGGCTTGTCAGGTGGATTAGATACCTGCATTTACATATCTAAAGCTTTTAAAGAAATTACAGCACAAAGTCTTTCATCTTTTAGAATTTAGCCGTATAAATATTAGCTTCATTAATAGTAAAATCAAAATATAAATAGACCTTTCCTACAGTAAAAACTATTTCTGTGTTTAGTTGTGAAGGACACAGGCATGTGTGTCTCTTTGTCTTTTTTTTTTTCTCTTGAAGAAATCAGGAGGCCTGGAGTGATGGTAAGTGGCAGTGTGATTGCACATGGAGTCCTGAGGACACACAGCCACCAAATCAGCCAGCGGTGAGAGAGAGGGTCCTAATCAGACACAAAAATGGCCCACTTGACAATCACGCAGGCACAAAAGCTCCCAATTCACCTCTGATTGCAGCAGTCCTTATGCCCTCCCAGCACTCCCTCTCACTCACTCTAATGCCCCTTCAGCTCAACCTGCCAATCAAGCGCTCCTCCTTCTCCCTTATTGTTAATGTCTAGTAATAATTATAAGAGATTTCTAATCATTCCTTAGTCTTTCAGCTGGCTAATTGGTGTTATTTTAAGATTAGAATTAGAAGTCCTTTGGATGGGAAAAGGTGCATTTGTAGTGAACGCAGATCTGAATGTCATTCTTTTTGGGGGTAAACAATAGGAGTGAATAACAATGGGTAGACACGTGTCTGTAACTGGCCACAGGGGCATAACGTAAAATGAAATGATTCACAACTAAACTTATTACTAACATAACATGTACAACTTATAATGCATAAAACAATTGTCTATAATTAATGAAAAATGTATAAATAATGAATAATGTACAGTATTAATTTCTAAAAATTCAAAAGTTGGGGTGGCATATAAGTTTGAGCTACATATATTTAATCAAAAAATATAGTTGAAACAACAATATTGTGAAATGGTACGATTTAAAATAACTAATTTATACATTGATCTATTTGAAATGTCATTGATACATGTGATGGCATAATCCTTCAGAAATCATTCCAACTTTGATTCTCATTTGGTTATCATTTTTAGCACAATATTTGTTGTACTAAATATTATGTATGTATTTATATATGTATTTTTGTGGAAAGATGTTTTTATTAAAAGTTACAAAGAATAGCATTCATTTAAAATTGATAGTCACTATTATTTTTATTATTAGTACAGTTTTCAGTTTAAAATGTAATGCATTTCTATTTAAACTCTTATACATGTTAAGTGCTGGGCGTCTGGCCAGAGGAGAACTGGCCCCAACTGAGTCTGGTTTCCCCCAAGGTTTTTTTTTTCTCCATTCCGTATGGATGGGGTTTCAGATCCTTGCCGCTGTCGCCTCTGGCTTGCTTAGTTGGGGCACTTACATTCTAGCAACGTCGATTTGATTACAAAGACCGTCTCTGCGTTTAATAACAAATTGTTCAATCACGTCATTATAACATCCCATATCATTGTATTCGCCTATTTGATACTGTTCAGTGCTTTGAAACAATCTGTGTAGTTAAAAGCCCCACATAAATAAAAGTGATTGATTAAAATGCATTTTAAAAAAGCATTAACAAGCCATTTTCTTAAAGAGTTAAAAAATATTTTCTGAAACATAATAGTACCTAGCCTAGATAAATGAGCCACAGAACCAGTACATCTGTTCACTGAAGAACAATAGTTACCGATGTCTTTCAAATTGCATTTACTCCATCTACTGGCGCTCTGCTGTACACATTCATACAGATTATTGTCTGTCTGGCAGCTTTGAGCCCATTCCAAATTATTAGTTTCTTTTGAAATCAATTGGAAGGGGGGTTAGTATTTGAGCAGACCAATATGTTTTCATGTTTGAAATGTATAACTAAATAACCTTTATTTGCCCATTGAGGTATCTTTTATCATGAAATATTTTAATAAAAAAACAGCATTTTTATTAAAAAAAACTTTTATTAGAGATGGAAGATGCTTTACTGATCAATAACTAATATAAAAAAGAACTTATATAAAAATATTCCTTCTTTTATTATGTCTGATGAAAACGAGAACTCAAAAGCAAACTGAAGCAGATGTAGTTAATGAGCCAAATCATTTAAATGAGGCATTACAGTACAAGACCCCAACAGTAATGCCTTTTAATCCATAGGAAATGTACTACAAACCACACAAAGTTTTCCGCATGATGCTGACAAATTGCTTGTCAGAGATGAATAACATCTTTGATTTCTACATCACTGTGAAAGACAAAGTTGAACAGTACGCTGAACAGCATCTTACTTCTGCATGAACAAAAGCTTTAAGTTTTACATATTCAAAGGCTCGGAAGTAACAGCATGTTTCACTAAGAGGAATATGAAATAAAGCTTTTGAGGAAACACACTTCTTATCAAAAATGCTACTTTAAGGTAGTTTGATTGGGTCGTTTTAATCTACCTGTGTCATTAAAAAAAGTTTATGTCTAATGTTGTAATGGGTTGTTTAACAACTTTGGATAATGCACTGTTGAAAAACCTTAGAGAATGAACATATGATGTAAAGGAAGATTTCCTGTCATAAAAACAGTATATCACAGACAGTTTCCTCTTCACTGTTTTCATTATGATTCACTCTCTGGCAAAGGTCTGGCAAAGAACCATCCTGTGTCCTTTTTCTTCTCCGTCTGTAAATAGGTTTCTCGTCTGCTTCCTTTAAAATAGATTTCTGTTCTTGAGGTTGTAGGGCGGTATGTAAGCACTCATAGAATCTGTTGAAAAAAAATGTTAACATTTAATCAAATTATCATACTGAAATACTTCAAATACAGAGTGAATTAAAATGTTTAATATTGAAAATAAAATAAGGAATTATTGACATGTAAAGCTAAATGTGGATGTGGCAATAAAATATATGTTACGAAAAAAAAAAGATATATACCAAATAAACTTATGAAATGATAAAACTTAAACTTTGTATATTAATTGAATAACTGAACAAAAACGCATGTTTAGTACCCTATCAAATGTTTAATTTTTCTCCAAACTTATGTTTTATTTTTACAATTTTTGTTATTTTTAATTTCTGTGTTTTAGCATGTCTAATTATTTGAAAGCATAAAAACAAGTTTTATTTATTCTTACAATATGAATTTTCCCCAGAAATTCTTTGTTGTCTATTTATACCATTTTTAAGGCATTAATCTTTTAACTAATGAAAATTAACCAAATTGAGTTTTTGGGAAGTAAACTATTTTTAATATTATAAATAGAAACACTCAATACTGTATGATTATCCCTTAAAAATAAGATTTCATTCATTTTAGCAGTAGCCTATTCCATACATTCCACAGATAACATAGGATTGTAGGCTATTTCTGCCTCAATGACTTTAAGGTAAAGCAAACTTTGATGCCGTGTGATGTGTGCATATGATATGAGTACTCAAATGAAATGGTCAAATGATCATGAAGTGACTCTCGGAGCAGCTCTGAAAACTTTGTTCACATACTCATTTCCTCATTTAGTGAGAAGACACGTTAATATCACCACAAGAGTCATGAGCGCTTCAGTACTAGTAGTGCACAAAACTATGAGTCTGCGTACAATATACCTTTCTATTCTTTTGTGATTTTCTTCCATCTTCTGGTTAGAAACATTGACAATGAAATCAAGATATTGGTCAGTGATGAGTACTGTTCCTCTGTGGCTCACAGGAACCTCAAGACAATGTGTGCTGCGTACTGCCTATAAAAACATAACAAAACAAATCTATTTCAAAGACAAACACAAGTTATTTCAGACAAAAGAGAAGTACTGGTGTATCTTTTAAGTTAAACGACAAGTTGTATATCTTACCATGATGATCTTTCCTTTCTTTCCCACAGTTATACCAGAATTCCTAAAGCCTGAGTTTATTGCAACAGAATGCTAAGGAATAAATCATAAAATGCAAGTTATTATTTGCTCTCCTTTAACCAACCTCCATGGTCAATTTTATTGAAATTCAAAATGACAGTTACCAGTAGCTGTGCATCTTCAAGCTTTTTACACTGAACGTGAAGGACAAAAGGCTCAAACTTTAAAGTGGCATCTCCAACAGACTTCTCGATACTTGTAAGCTGTTTCAAAACACACAAAGCTTTAAACAAGGTTGATTATTTATGTAGGCTATATTTGCAAAATGTCTTTAGTGCTGAATTTCTCACCACATCTTCACTTTGGCACTTCTGATGGGTAACATATAACCAGGAGCAGTTTTGCTTTTGCACTTGGCAGTCCCATGCCTTAGATAAGAATATGCCATCATATATCACAGTGACCAATACACATACAAGTTACCATAAGTTACGATCTTTTGAGATAGGCTTATGATGATACACATTACACTGGACAGGCAATTTTACCTGCTTGGGTAACAAATTTCTATCTGGATCTTTTAGATCAGTCTTGTGTTTCACCTGCTAGCACACTGACCTCAAAATTTCAGAAAGTTGCCCAGTGTAAAATAAAGGAGGCAAACTAATTGTATTGGTGCGGGGATCCATGCCGATTATTATTAGCATTATTATTATTATTATTACCACCACATTAAAACTGCCTATTGGTTGCTTTTAGTCAGAAACGACACGCATAGAGCAAGATCATCATTTGTATCAAACATCCATCCCTCTTTTAAAAAAGTCTATTAAAATAGAGCTGCCAGTATTGCCAGTATAACCTTTATACAGCTTAGGCATGTTCTCAATCTTTAAAATGAATACTATTTGGCAAATCTTCTGAAGACGCATCATAAGTACGCAGCGGGAGACGTTCAAAGTATAATAACGTAATTCTTTGCCTCCCTTGCGAGGTTTATTTTCTCAACACTCCACAGCGCTGAAAGTGAACGCTCGCTGCTAATTGGCTAATTTTGTACCAACGAATATACAAGGGCTCAGCGCTCTTCCAGCCCCCCTCCTTTATCACTGTAATTACATCCGCAGATTCGGCATATTTGCCATGGAAAATCTGCGCTTCCCAACTTCAGTTACAAATTATGGTATTACAGCTGTGAAATTACAAACGAAACGTACACATTCTGAGACATGAAGTGAAATTAATTCTTAATTTTATTAACATTAAATTGTCCCCAACTCACCTTAAATTTATGGCGAAGCTATGCCTCGCTCTCGTTTGGGCTTTTTTTGTTTTGTTAATAAATACAAAGTAAATGCTGCATTTTACATTGCGTTATTGCTTAGATTGACTTCACTATCATTTTAAAATTAAATTTAATATTAAAGAATCATGCGGTGTGTGGAATAATTAACCCAAAAATAAAGACATATTTTGAAGAATGTGTGTAATCAAAGTGACACATGTATACGCGTATCTTAAATTAAACTTCTCATTCTTACCCCATCAAAAAGGATAATTCTTCCGGAGCAAGAGCTTGTCGTGAAATACTGATCGTGGCTGTTAATAAAGGAGACGATATGAGAAATATCGTCATCCACACTACCCTTCTTACTGAAATCACACTTATTGAGACACTGATCTTTCCATGACTGAAAAGCACAGGCTGCCATGTTTAGATATTACAGTACTACACTATAATGAGTTATACTACTAGTTTTTGCCGAGCTCGGAATAATATCATTAAGTAAACAATCAGATTAGATTAAAATAGTAGTTTGTTTGCTAGATTTGCTGTGCCGCATAGGCTAACTCATGTTTGGTATTCGGTCGGGTACGGTGGCCGGGATGGGTCCAAATTCATGTCTTACGGAAGTGAAGAACTGTGACAGCTGAACAAGGTAATGTATCCTACGCCGTGCTGTTTTCTTTAAAAATGCGATGCTGTGTAACGATTGTCCACTACATGTGGTATATGCTATAATAGGCTGTTAGCGAAATCTCTAATTAGATCATTTCGATTCATATTTTTTATTGTTGTAAATTTATTGATAGTTATTTTTTCAACAGTTCAGACACAAGTCAAACTTCAGCCAACCTTTTTTTAATCCAGTTGTTTTGCAGAGGCTACTATGGCCACATCTAAATTCATGAGAGCCATTAGGGTGTCAGAATTTGGAGCCCCTTCCGTTTTAAAACTCTGCACAGACGTACCTGTGCCAAATCCTGGTCTGAAGCAGGTGGGTTAAAACCCTTTTTTTTCATTTACCGATTATCATTTACCGATTAAGATATTAATTCGGTTTAGTTTTCTCTCATTAAAACTGATGCAAATCATGTATTAATCTTGACATTATTACTATTACTATACTATTAATTATTATTATAACTAACTTAATTTTGAAGAATCAAACTAAATGGCATCAAATTACATTGTGGTCAGATTCATAATTAAAGCAGTAATTTAGCCAAAAGAAGAACATTTTGTCATCAATTACTTACAAGCTCTGCAATCAGAGCTCTTGTTTATTTATGTTGCACTTTATGCAAAAGACTGCTTTAAAGCAAGCAGCTTTACAGTAAGAGACATGAAAAAAAACAGTGACAATGTCAGCTTTATGTATAGAATATTCAATAGCTAAACCACCTTGTCTTTTTAGAAATAGTATTTATGTCCATCTACTGACTAAATTAGTTACAGTATCAGTTTATTATTGATATATGTGTGTGTATATATTTTTTCAATTTAGTTTTTAAATAATTTTTTTCTGCTAACCACCAGAAGCAAAAATATTGTGAAATATTTTTTACTCTTTAAAATAACTGATTTCTATTTTAATACATTAATATATGTTAACATGTAATGTATTTCTGTGAACAAAGCAAAATGCTCAACTTTATTACTCCAGTGTTCAGTGTCACAAAAACATTTTTTTGTCATTATACTATGAATATTTAAAACAGTTTCAGTATTTCTGAAAGATCAAGTGTCTAGAGTAATGATTGCAAAAAAAAAAAAATTACGGGAATAAATAACATTTTAAAATCTATTTAAATAGAAAGCAGTTATTTTACATATAAAAAATATTTCAGAATGTTTGCTGTATTTTGGTTTAAATAAAAGCAGGCTTGGGTAGCAAAAGAGAATTCTTTTTTTTTTTTTTTTTATGTTTTTTAGAGGATTAAACACTTTCTGCAAATGTAGGTTCTGATTCGAGTCCATGCATGTGGCATAAACCCAGTGGAGACATACATTCGCTCTGGATCCTATGCTCGAAAACCCAGCTTGCCCTATACTCCAGGATCAGATATTTCTGGTGTGGTTGAAGCTGTTGGGGATGGTGTTTGCCTTCTACGGGTGATTTTATTTGTCAATTTGTGACCCATCTTGTTAATTTGTGACCCAATATGTGACTACAAGTTTACATGTTTGCTTTGCATAAATTGCAATCTTTTCTGTTTTCACAGACAGGTGACAGAGTCTTCACCACAGGCACAGTAACGGGAGGATACTCTGAGTTTGCTGTGGCCTCAGAGGACACTGTTCACAAGCTTCCTGATTCCCTAGACTACAAACAGGGTGCAGCTATTGGAGTCCCATATTTTACTGCATACCGGGCGTTAGTTCAAAAGTAAGATTTTGTAATATTTGTTGTAGAGTCTTGAATGAGGTCATGGGTATGGTACTGCTTGACGTGTTTGGA
Source organism: Puntigrus tetrazona (assembly GCF_018831695.1). Taxonomy (NCBI): domain Eukaryota; kingdom Metazoa; phylum Chordata; class Actinopteri; order Cypriniformes; family Cyprinidae; genus Puntigrus; species Puntigrus tetrazona. The sequence continues at coordinate 7,086,073 of NC_056700.1, forward strand.
GCTGTAGAAAATGCTTTATTTAAAAGTACTTTTTCCTCTAACCAGGGCTCATGCCAAAGCTGGTGAGGCAGTTCTTATCCATGGAGCCAGTGGTGGGGTAGGATGTGCAAAATTAACCTTAAATTTATAGCATTACTGTACTATAAAAATTATTTGGATTAATCAGACTTGTGCATTTTTTTCCCTGACGTTTTGAAGTACAATTCCCTTTGTGGTTCCCAACCACTTTCCTGTAGGACCCCCCTAACACTGCACATTTTGCATTTCTCCTTTTTACTGAAAGAAACATTTCAAAAACTCCAATCCTATTGGTCCACATAACCTGTGATTTCATGAGCGGGCAAAAATAAAAGATTGTCTTCAGGAGCCATTTGTTTGAATCAGTTGGTATGAATGACCAGGGGTCTCATTTATAACTATTGTGTATGCAGAAAACCTGTCCTGAAAACCTGTCCTGCACAATGCATGTATTGCATGCATACAAATTAAGTAAACAGTGATTTTTAACATTAAATATTTCACTCTCATTAATGGAGATAAGTAGTGAAATCACATACTGTTAGACATATGTGCTTGGTCACTTTTCCTCTTTTAATGACAACAAGGAGTGCTCTAGTGATCTTTTTTTTGTGTGTGTTAACAATGATCACTGACGTGACACTGCTGGATTTGGTGGTTGAGCACCCCATTGTTCGGTTTGAATAGGTCTGATGATAATAGCTTACTGTACAATGACAGCTGCATGGAGGTGTTAATGGCATGTGAAGGCATCTCCACAACATTGAAAAATACCACTATAAAAGAACAGTAAGTAAAATGCTAATTTAATTAGAATTAAAACAACTTAAAACAGTTTAAAACAACTGAAATACTATTTTGGCCAATATAAAAGAATGATAATGTCACGTATCTGTACTCTTTTTGCGTGAGCCGGCCAGAGAGCATGCCATGGTGGAGAAAACCGAGTACAGCGAGAGTGCGGAGTGGAGCTCCTCCCACTGCACAACGGCTGAGGGTGAGTTTATAATCCATCTGGGGCTGCTGGATCTACAGGAGGAGCTGGATAACTGCACTGTGGAGTTAAACCTGGCACCTCCCCTGTGTCCTGAATGCCCGCTGGTCCCATCCAGCCATCCTGAATCCCTGCTGGTCCTGTCCAACCGTCCCTGCCCCAAGGGTCCTGTCCAATGAGTCCCTGCCCCAAGGGCGCACTCTAGAGACTGTTCCCCAAGGGCACCCTCCAGAGACTGTTCCGCCTCCACCTCGTCCAGTGACCGCGCAGTCCGCAACAACCCTCCCACCATATCCAGCCTATTTAGCCACGTCTATGTTTCCCCGCAGCCCCTATGCTGACCCTCAGCTCATCATCTGGTGCTCGGCATGGGTTTGCCTGTCACCATCACCGCCATGGGTGGAGGATCCCTCACCTTGTCATCGAACTTCAGAGTCCTGGACTGCACCTCTGCTCGTAGACCCGTTGGCTCCTAGCTCCCTTCTCTCCACCGTGGCCCATCAGTCCATGAGCTCCGCAGGCTCCATCATCCCTCTGGCTCTGCCTTGGTCTGTCATCGACCATCCATCACCTTGGGATTCTACTCCTCCAGCTTCACCTCATCCCCCCGCCTCCACCTTGGTCCTCTGTCGCTCCGGCTCTGCCTCGTCCTTCTCGTTCCCTATCTCCGCATATGTCACCAGTGTCAGCAGCCTCCAGCTCCTCAGTGTCACCCTGGCTCTTCGGGCCCCCCGTCTCTGTCTCCTCCACCACCTGCTCCGCCACCATTGGTCGGCCCCATGGAGTCGACAGCCATTCTTCCTCCATGGCTCCTCCTTCCATCAACTCCACCGAGGGCCTTCATGGCCGGGCTCTGGGTCCCATCAATCTCCTCCTGCTCCAGACTCCTCCTGTGTCTTCTCTGGCTCCTCCCTCCATCTGTTCCTCCCTGGACTCGGTTTGCCAACCCACCTCCTGGGGGCCTGTCCTCCACCGGAAACTCCTCCCAAGATCTCGTCGTTAATATGTGGTTTTGTTCTGCCTGCAGCTATATTTTTTATTTTGCCTGTAGGATATATTTAGGATAACATAATAAGGATATTTAATGATTTTCTAGCCATAAAAATGTTATATATGGAACAGATTGCATTTAAAGTCTGTATCTCATATTTCCTTAATATCGTGTAAATTTGCCCTTGTTAAGCATGGTGTCACGTGAATGGTAATATGCATTGGATGGAAAAAGGGAAATGATATGCAGTGTAAGGGACCGAGAGGTCAAGGCCAATAGTGATTCACAAGCCCAACATTTCACGATTGGGGATTTTATTGATGTCCAGAGGATACCAAGCCATGAGGTGACAAAAAAAAACCCATAACTAATTCAAAAAAAAAAAAAAAAAAAAAAAAAAAAAAACTTAACAGACCAGGAGCACAATCCTCAGTGGCACAGCAGAGACTACCCTTCCACTCAAGCAAATTCAGCTTATAAAGAAGCAGGTAAAACTATGGCTAATTACACAGGGGAGGAAACAAACAATTAAACTTAAAACCACTTATTTATATTATGATATGGGTTTGGTTAACCAATAAACACGTATAAACAAACCACAAAAACTCAAACAACAAAATTATCCTAACGAAACAAACACAAATTAAATCAAACAGCAAAATAGTCCATTTCAAATCTCCCCAGGTCCGCTCCGTAGTTGGTTTGGCCCGGTGGAACCAAAATCAAATAAGTTTACGTCCCCCGCCCAGCCTCAGATCTTTGACTGACCGGATCAGCTCAAAGGGTTCGCTGGTCCAGCTTGCAGAGAAGTTTAAGAAAGGTAGAAACCTCTTGAAAGCTTCAGCTGTGAGCTTGAGTGCTTAGTGGGTTTTAGATTCTCTTTCTATGGTCATTGATCCTGCAGATAGTGATATAGTGAGTTTCAGTGCTACATGCTCACTGTGATGAGTCACAATGTTTGTTTCTGCAATTGCTGTGGCACAGTTTCTCAGCTCAGCTCTTTTTTGGCATTGATTTGTGAGTTTGTGGACAGAGCTATATTGAGCTTAGCTGTCCCTCTTTAGTATGCATATTATTGTGTATGGATAGACTCGCTAGACATATTTAAATATATTAATATATTTGATATATTTAAATGCTCTGTTGAGATATGCTTAGAAGATTTCTTTCTCTGTTATTAAATCAATCAATCAATCATTTTTATTTATATAGCACTTTTAACAACACAGGTTGCATCAAAGCCCTGTACAATATAAGGTAGAAGAATACAATGACAGGGATGTATAATGACAGGAGTGACCAATTTGTTATTAAATGCAGAGACGTTCTCTGTAATCAATTCGACGATAGATAGATTAATTTTAAAGAGTGGTCTCTTTGCCTAGATTGTGCCGTGTCCCCTGTTTGGGTTTCATATGCTGATGATTCAGATTTCCCTCATGAGTGAATAACATGGTCAGTATCATGGTGGTTTGCTAGCCTCTATAGGACTGACACTGATTAGGGACCTGCTTAATAGTATATATACATCCATGACTATGGCAGGACAACTTACTTGCAATAAAGCTGTCTGGAGTTGGCTGTATTTTAGCTCAATAAGGTATCTGAGGATATCTTTGTGCTAGCTTTGTGATTGCTACCCTTAGGGTTTTTAATAGTGGTCAGACAGCCCATTCCTTTTGGTCTTGGCGATTCCAGTAGGTCCCCTTTTCTAATAGCCATTCCTAGGGACATAGCCAAGGATAACTGTAGGACCTTGGTGAACAAACACACAAGCTACAAAAAGAACCACTTTTCAGAGGAATCCCTTGTGTCTCCTCCTAGAACTGTTCCCAAGCCATAAAACTGATTGAACACCCATCACGGCGTGGCTGTGATGACGATCCAATCAGAAGAGGAGAATCTAACAGCTATGTTGGAAGAAATGCTTGATGGTTTTCTGATGCACACTCCTGCTCATATCCATGCATTAAACACAACATGATTTGTATACACTTCCCTCATTTGGATAAACCCAGGGCCGGAAAGCGCAATAACGCAACTCAACTGGGATTGTCAATAATTAGAGATGCCGAGGTTAAGGTGTGACCTCTCTCAGCATGAAGACTTGTAAAGTTGCTAAGGACTTCTAAAGGGGATGATCAGAATTCCCCTTTCTATTAGAAGCAAATAGGTGTAAAGTTACATATAATCTATAATCTTCCTGTATGTTTTGATGTGTATGTGAAAACTGCCATTTTAATCTATAATCATTTGATAGATAGCAGTTGAAATGGGTGCTAGATGTTTGGTGTTGAATGAAAGCTTGTGACATTTGCCATATCATGGTATGAATAATTTTTCATTATTTTGTTGTTATATGAGATGTGGGTTCTATAAAGTATAGGACTTTGCAGAGATGCTATCTCCAGATGGGATGGAAAATCTGTGTTAACGTACAGTAATTTATGCATGGAAGAAGAACTGAACTGGGTGTGAACATGCCCTGTAGTCCCTCATTGATTGGACAAGCACCTCTCAGGGCAAGTCCAAATCAGCTGTTTAAAACTTTGAAGCAAGAAGCTTTCAAGGAGGAAGAGGAAGAGAAGGAAAAGAAGTTTTTCTGTCCATCGGAGAGTGTTCCTCCATCAGAGCAGTGCGCATTCCATCACTTGCGCTGCAACCACTCCACAAACTCGTTGCATGGAATGACTGGAAGCTGCCAAGGACCCAGTTCCTTCAGCGAGAACTCTATTGACCCTATTGACAACTCTGGAAAGCTGGAAGCTGAGCAGCCCAATGACGAGAGACTTTCACAAATGCCCATTCAAATAGCCCGGGGAATCCCAACGATGTCATTCAAGACAAGCGCCACGACCAATCAGAGAAGCCAGGATTCCCTTAGAGAAGCCAGCACTCAGTTTTGGTAACGCAGACAAAGTTTCCCTCTCTTAACTGAATGGTGCAAAGTGAAAATCTAATGATAAGATAAAACTTCTGCTTTAATGAATTCTCGTGGGTTGCAATGGTGGGTTGGATACCAATTTGTGGTTATTTTGCTCATCACAAAATAAACTAAATTGGCAAGATACCTTTAATTGTGCTAAACACTGGACAGATTAGCCAATAAAGTGTATTCTATACAGTTCATGAAATCAACTCGAATTATAAACATTCGATTCCCCAAATATTAATTAAAGAGCTAATTCATATTAATCATCAGATTAAAATCTGGCAGAACTATGTACTAGCCAGGTGATTGTTCCTCTGCATAAAGTTTCAAAGTAGTCTCCTTGAGCCTTGCTAGCATATTATAGTCAGTTCAAGTCACCTTTATTTATATAGCACTTTTAACAATACAGATTGCATCAGAGCACTTTATAGTTTTAAAGTGTTATAGAAATTATAGTATTTCTAGGTCCTGATTCAGTGGATCAAGGTGACTGCAGGTACCCTCTGATCTGGATACATACTGGATCTGGTGGTGCTTTATGCACAGAATATAAAAAGGAAACAGACTAATATTAGCGTAGATACCATTTTTCTTTTAATGTAACAAATGCATTGGGTGTAATGGGAAGTGTTCCTGTTTCCAGGTGACAAAATTATTGCAGCCTAACAATCCTTTAACAGATTTAAATATTACAAAAGTGTTTTGTGTAAGCTAGGTTAAAGAGGATAGTGCTATCTCCCCTGCTAAGGCTGTAAATAGATGGCCTCTGTGGTCTGGGCAGTTTTGTAGGAAGTTTTTATTTGATAGCTATCATAGGATAGCTAGGTATTAATCCATTTTTGCTCCGTATGATAGCTATCTGAGGATAGCTGTTTTCTAGTTCAGTAGCTCTTCCCTCTCTTGGGCCTTTAAGTAGCAATCTCCTTGAGCTTGTACCTAGAGGCATTCTAGTTTGGCCTGCAATGACAGTGGACTTGTGTATACAGGTTAGTATTGCTCACATGACACAGCTATCTGAGGACAGTTATTCTCTTAACTTGGTTTGGATGTCCCTCGTCATCTGGAGATTCAGCCATACGTTTCAGTCAAGTTATTTGATCGGACTAGGGCATCAGTGGCTTGGTGTATGTCACCTCCTTGGTCTCTCACCAGGTGGACAGGCATGCACATTAGCATGGCATTTAGTTCCCCAAAGTGTGCACTAGGGGATGTAGCATGAGCTGTAGCATGAACACTATTGCTAGCCATGGCTTGCCGAAAGGGAACAAGACACTGCATCTCTTTGCCATGACTTTGGGCCTACCTGTTACATGTCTCCTTCAGACGACTGAGGTTGGTGATGTCTTCAACAGGTTCCTTTTTTTTTCTTTCTGGCGCCCGTTCATGATGTCACAGGCTACATGAAGCAATAGGATTGGAGTTTTTTTAACACATGCTTTAGACATCACTCCTGCTGCCAGAAGTCCCCAACATGTCCGCTAAAGCAGCTTTTCTCAACTGGTGGGTCACAAGACCATTCTGAGTGGGTTGCAGAGTGTACAGTCAAAATAAAAAACAACAAAAGATAGAATTGAAACTACTTTTTTCTGATGCAGTTTAAAAAAGGCCTGGGAAAAACTGTCCCAATTCAACATGAGGTCACATGTTAGTATAATTGTTCTATTGTTATTTCTCAACTTACCAGATGTTATATCGCACTTGTAGCACACACTCTTCAATAGCACAATGTGGCGGCGCCCTGTGTATCACTTCACTAAAGCAGAGAAACAATAGTAGTATTGTATATTTACAATGGTAAGGGTTGTTTCTATACACTTTGTGTCATTTTGTATATATTTATTGGTGGCTCATACAAACTTAATTATATCAATAAAAACTAGTAGTGTGGGACTACTATATAATAACTATTAAATAGTATTTTTAATAGCCTTACCTGTTTATGCTGTACTAGTCATAAGACATTTCTGTCTTAACTTAATTTTTGTGAAATCATTTGTTATATATATATATATATAGTGAGTCGCAGCTTGATGACAATGGGAAGACGTGGGTCCCGAGGCCAAAACAAGTTGAGAACCACTGCACTAGAGGACACAGCATCTCATTCCCTCTCAGGATACCATGGTTACATGCATAACCCAAATTTTTCTTTTATCCATTTTAATCTTGTGTTTGTAGGTAGGCATTGCTGCATGTCAGATTGCACGAGCATTTGGCCTTAAAGTTCTGGGTACAGCAGGGACATCTGAGGGTATGCAGCTGGTGCTCAGCAATGGAGCTCATCTTGCATTCAACCACAGAGAAAAGGACTATTTGGATAAAATTAAGGTATAACTTTCTTATAAAATTTCTATAGGGTTTACATAATTTTTCACTATATATATATATATATATATATATATATATATATATATATATATATATATATATATATATATATATATATATATATATATATATATACCATTCAAGTTTTTTATTTTAATACAATTATATTATATACTTTTTTATATTTATTATCTTTGTTAACATCAGTTAATAAAAATGGAAATTAACCTATAAATGAAATTTCTATCAATAATTATTAAGACCTTCATTTATCTTTGAAACACATAATGGACATCAACAGTCCACTGAACTTTATGATAAATGATGGTCTTACGGGTTTGGAACAACATGAGTGTATGTAATTAATGACAGAATTTTCATTTTTGGGTGAAGTATTACTGCGGTTTTTTGGTCATACTATACCACATAAGTCTGATTATAAATTAAAAATATTTGGTCCAAATGCATTAAAAAACATCCGATGTGTCAAAAAGTCAAAAATAGTTATAATTTTATGAATTGCAAGAGGATAAAATGTTTAAATAATAAAAGAAACTCTCAAAAAGCCAACACATATCAATAGCCATAACATAGCCTGAGGTTAAAGTCAGAATCTGTAATGCTCAAAAACACCAGCAAGCCAAGCCTTATGAGTGTATTATTACAAAAAATATTATTTAATTGATTTTCTATTTGAATATGAACTTGGCAAAAAGTTTTGTCAGGATAGCCTGCTGTGTTTTAAAGGGAATTTTGTAAAACATAACATAACAGATCTGTATTCAATCTATTGGTTTGATTTCTAAATGTTTAAACAATGTTTTCCATGCTTTTTCTGAGGATCCATAAAAAAATTATGTATATGCACCTTTGAAGCAATCCTTAATACACTAACAGTTCACAGGCAGAAGAAAATAAATGTCAATGTTCCAATGAATACAGGATATTAAAAAAGTATTTTGTATTGATTCTGAAACCAAAAACAAAAAAGGAAAGATGTCCAGCATGCCTGCTTACCTTTATTAACTTGCTATATTCCTTTTTTGAGAAGCATGAGGATTACAGATGTGGCCAGAGCTGCAATGTTCATAATATAAAACACCTAAGAGTGCTACAGGGAGACAAGGGAGAAAACTGATCGTCCCTATAATGACCCCAGACCACATTTGACCATATGTACCCCCTAGATGTGTTTTTGTTTGAGAACTTGCAAGTGCATTGGTAAATAAATTCAGTAACATCTCACAGCAAGAACTGGCAAATCTTTAGGTGTTTGTTTCTCATGTGGACTTCTGTAAAAAGAAATGTACATGGCACCACAGTGATAAAACTCAGATGCCACTTTATTTACAGTGGAGAAGCGAGTTCTGTAATCTGTCTCCTATGAACCTGTAATCCAAAATTGTATTTACAGATTTATTCTTATTACTGTATGAGATAAAAAAAAAATATATATTTCAAGCATACTTTATAGAATATGCTGAACAGAATTAAAAATAAAACAATCAAAATGAAATTGAAATGCAGCTTTAATTTAAGGGGTTGAACAAAAGTAAAACAAAATGCTTAGAAATTACAACCATTTTATATACAGACCCCTTATTTTCAAGGGTTCAAATGTAATTAGACAAATAAGTATAATCATCAATAAAATGTAAAAAATTTTTTATATTTTATTGAGAATCATTTGAGGCAATGACTGCCTTAAGTCTGGAACTCGGTGGGCAGTGAGGGCCTTTTCTGCCAGCCTAAACACTGTCAAAATTAATTTAACTTTTTTTATTTTTCCATGAATGTGTATTAAATAATCTCCAAAAGTCTATTATCTGTATTTGGTAGATTTTCTCTTGGATACACTGCTTTCAGTAGTGTATATTTATATTAGAGCTTTTATCTAATCACATTTCAGCAATCGTTTTGCCAGGGTCACAAAAAAATCTGCCTAAAGCTCCGTTCACACCGCCAGCTACAGAACAACATGTGCCATTTCTCAAACGGAGGGCTGCATCCTCAGTAGGACGCATTTGTAGGATGCATCCATCATCAAGCCTGATTTATTTCAGTTAACTGAAACGGAGTTAACTGTGTCATAATCATAATACAACAATTTACACTTCATTAAGAATAATGATAAAATTTATAACTGTTAATATTCTAAAATAAGATCTTCATTATGACATATGAAGCCTACAAATGTGACCTCTGGAGGATGCAGTCTTCCATTTGAAAAAGCCATGATTTGAAAAAGCCAAGTTTCGCAACCGGCAACCAGTAAGAGTAATGAATCAGTTAGCAGTGCTTACACAGCCTAAAGTGAGTTTGAATGATACCACCTGCTAATGATTTAATGCATTGAGCTTCTGTATCTTAAAAACAATGGCAGTGAAAACATTGGATTACCCCCGGTGTGTCTCACACGCCCTGGAAAGTGAAACTGCTGGCTCTTTGATCGCCTCCTGGTGGCTGGCTTCAGTGCATGTAATAAACCCCACCCTCTCCATGTGTTGTCAGCATTTTTTGGTCCTTTGATTGGATGATCAGATCGTACTAGTCAAAGCTTGCAAACATCGCAACTGTAAATCATATTTGTTTTCACAGTATTGTTATTGTTTCTCGAGTTTCGTACAGTATAGGTTGTGTATAATGCTTTATTGTAGAAACAACCACACACACCTCCTCTGCACCTCTGGGAAAGGCAAACTATCACTATAATAGGTTAAATGTCATTTTTGTCTTTTTATTGTTTCATGCGTAGTATTGAGATGTTATTTGCAAGATAAAAAGCCACATTTAAGTTTCTGTAGGAATATCTTCATCTCTGAATCAAGTTGTAACTCGGGGAGACTGTGTGAGAATGAGAGTCATGGAGCTACGGTAAAAAACATAATGTACCACCTTGTACCTTGCACTAAGGATGATTTTAACAGCTGCACTGGCTATATTTGTGTTATTTTGTCAGGTTAATTTCTCAGAAATTATGTGGGGTGCGTTGCATAGCTGCAGAAATTTTATGAATTGTATTAAGTGGGTTTCTAGCTTTATTAATGTTACATATGATACCTGTCTGTGATGCAATGATGTTGTTATGCATTACTGTGTAATATTTATGGTTTCTATTACTGTGGCACCATGCACGTTTCTGCAGTGGTTCTCTGTGCTGCTTCTGTGAAGATACACAAATAGGTCTCCTTTGAAAAAAATATATCCAAAATCCATCAAATCTCACCAAAATCCATTGCCATGACTTAATGCGAGAGGCAAAATGTTCCGTTTTAGTTGCATAATATCCATAAGATCCTTTGAACGTATGATGTGGGTTCACAGCAACAGCTTCCAAATGCAAATGCCACACTTAAAATCAACTCCAGACCTTTTACCTGCTTGGTTGATGTACAGATGCCGAAAGAATAGCCCTTGTCTGTGAACGAAACTGCTTTCAATTCGTTCAATCGTCATTCAAGTCAATTGTCTAAATGTATATGGTTCTTTGAAAAAGAGGTCTGGTGTGTATTAAAGAGCTGTAATTCCTCAACCTTTACTCTAATTTTGATGAAAATAACTTTTGTTGGTCAGCAGTCAAAATAACAAAAAATGTGCCTGTCCCCAAATATATATGGACCTAACTGTACAGTATAATCGTTTTTATTATTTGATTAATTTATGTGGGTGGTGAGAGATAAAAAGTGACATTCTAAATTTGGATGGCAACAAAATGACTGATTACCCCTATAAATTGTAAATGTATATAATATACTGTATATAAATTGCTTATATATATATATAAAACTTTCTGAACTTTTGAAGTCACATATTGTCCAGTTTAATCTGACTTTATCATGGATATATTTTATATACCAGTAGTTTGTGATTATAAAAATAATTTTTTTAGCTGGTCTCCTGTGTTTAGAATGCTACCAGTGGGCAAGGCGTGAATGTAATCATTGAGATGTTGTCCAACATCAACCTCAGTAATGATCTTCAGTTGCTCGACCATGGCGGCAGAGTAATTGTAAGTACCCTGTGTTTGTTTAGCAAATGTTTTGAACATTTTTGTTTTTGTTTTCATTATATTGTTCTTCCTTTTAGATCGTTGGTTCTAGAGGCCCTATTGAAATCAACCCCAGAGACACCATGATGAAAGAGACCAGCATCATTGGTGTGGCTTTATACAATGCAACTAATGTACGGTGGACTTCCTTCCTTTCTAGAATTTATTCTTTGAATATAATACATTTATTCATCATCACCTATGACAAATCTTATTTTGCAAGGAAATCATGGTAAAATACAGAAAAGTTCGTTATCTGTTTCTTTCACAGAATGAAACATCAGAGTGTGCCGCAGCTCTTTTTGCAGGAATGGAGACAGGATGGTTGAAACCTGTCACTGGTCCTGAATATACACTTGATAAAGCATCCCAGGCTCATGAAGACATAATCAACAGCCCTGGAGCCAGTGGAAAGATGATTTTGATTATCTGAAATTATGCAGGAAATCCAATGCAAAATAACTAAACTGTCATTGCATTAAATGGAGTGTCTTATTTTGTGTTCAAAGAAGAAAGAAACTCATACAGGTTTGGAATAAAAGCCTCACATTGTTCCAACCCTGTATGAATTTCTTTCTTTGCTGAACACAAATGGGCATGGTTTGAAGAATGTGGGTAACCAAACAGTTGATGCTAGCCATGCTAAAAAAAACGATGGAAGTCAGTGATTACCATCAACTGTTTTTTGCTGAATACAGCTACATGCTATTTTCATGTATGAATCGCAGATATGAAACGCATAATAGAGACCTGTTTTTTGGAAATGAAATTAAATAAACAGTTTAATCTTCAAGTTAAGTCACCTTCATTTAAAAAGCACTATATGCAATATCTAAACAGCTTATAAATAGGAAAACAGTGGTTAAATTATGGTACATAGATCAATTCTGCTGCAAAGCAGCCCTTAAAAAAACTATTATTGTCAGACCAGTAGTGATTCAGTTGCATTGAATTATTGTCATTAATTATAAAAAAGAGTTTAATTCAGCTGGAAAGGAGTTCTTGAGAAAACAATAAAGTCGTCATCCATCTCAGTTCAGTATTATGTGTCCCCAGCTAAGCAAGCCAGAGGCAACAGTGGCAAGGAACCCAAACTCCATCAGTAACAGAAATGGATTTTAAAAACCTCAGGCTTAGTTGGCAGACCAGTTCTTTTCTGTCCAGGTGAACCAACCTGGTGTGGTTTAATTATAGGCTGCAATCACAAATCAGATTGTGGAATAATATCATTTAGAATATTCATCAAATTTCTACTGCTTACATAATGGGATGCTTCACATGGTGAAGGAGGCGAAGCTGACTACAGGGACTGTGTAGATGATTTGTGAGGTTCTTGTGGTAGACGATAGCTATTGTGGCAGTGAGGTTTACAAGGGATTTGTCTCTATTGGCTCGTTTAGGTGTCATGGTCTCCACATACATTCAGGTCCGTTGTGAGGTGTAGTCTGTTGTGCATGTGTACCATCTGATCTGAATGCAGACTGGATAAGATAACCCAATAAGGATGAAGCAGAGACTAATAAAAGCATACACTGAGTCTTATAAGAAGTGTTCCCGGTTCCTTATCTATGCAAGCTAAATGTGATTTTGTGTTATATGTATGCTGTAGAAGAACATTGAGATTAACCAGTCAGATTTAAAGAACCAATTTATAGTTTTTGTGAAGTTTAGGCTTACAATCAGTGTTTGGTGCTTGTACATCAGTATCATTCATCTGTTATTTTCTTTGATTTTAGGAATTACTCATGGGTAAGTTATTAAGTTAAGTTGTTTAGTTTAGATGTAGGGATTTGGTCAAGACTAAAATGTTGTTCCAGGGTCAAAAAAATATGTTGACCTATAGGAACACATCACACTCAGCAAAATCAGGACTTGTGTTTGTTAGTTTAAACAGATAGGTTTTTAATCTAAATTTAAACTGACAAAGTGTGTCTGCCTCCAAAACATATTCTTGATATTATCAAATGACCAGTATCAGAACAGAGACCATAATATACTGTACATGAGGAGCTGTAAAGTGAAAGCTTCCTCAAGTACTGGGGAGCTAAACAATTTAGAGCGTTTTAGGTAATCAGAAGGATTTTAAAGATGTTTAAAAAAAATTAAATGTAATATTCAATATAGGGAGCCAATTTAGTTTTGACAACTGAGCTGCAATCTAAATATGAGCTTATAACTTCTTTTCTGGACACTCTACATTTCTGAGATCAGGTAACATGCTGGTTCAACAGGTGTCCCATCTGTGCTCAGATCACTCACAGAGACACAGCATGACTGTATTACAGTGGAACTCTTGAGAATCTAATACTGAGGAAAGAATTGCAAACGTGCTCGGACCCTCAGCACATGGATAAGAGTGTTTGACATTTCGCTGCTCCATGTGTGGTAAGCAGTTTTTGTATGTACTGATATTGTAAAAAATTTGCTTAACTACAAAATGTTTAAGAACCTGAATCTAACACAGGTTAGTAGATATATGGATGGATAGATCTTTCTTTTTTTTGTGACAGTAAAGACTTTTACATTTTTACTGAATATATATTTTTCTAATTTTTATTAATGAAAGAATTTATATATATATATATATATATATATATATATATATATATATTTGAGCAGAAGTTTGTCAGTGTTTTGTGTTCAACTTGGCTGTATTATTTAAAGTAAGATTTGGGAAGAGGAGATAAATAGTAGCTGTATGAGATGTGAAACTATGAACAGTTGCTTTCTTATTTTAGAGTTACAGTCAAGGAATAGGTGGCAGGTGTCCTTACAGACTATGTAGAAAGCAGAATCACCTCCACAGGAGGAATCGGGTGAAAGATCATGCATGTTTTATAACTTTACCTTCCTCATCTGTCTTGCAGTCAGCATCTCCTGGCAACAGAGGTCACATGAGTGCAGCATCAGGTGCAGTTGCCAAAACAAAAGAAAAAAATTATAAATAAATCGTTTTTATGACCAAATACTTGTCAGTGAATGTAGATATGGTCAAAATAACTCGGTTTCTCTGTTTTTACCTTGTTTTAGGGGAATTTATATAATTGTTGTTGCAAAGCAGATCCAAGGCCATGGACCACTTAAGCCATTTTTGGAAGTCAAACACTATCTGACATCAGTGTCAAATCATGAGAAGTATGTACTTATTGTTGTCTCATAGTGATTAAAAACATGTCAGACTAACATAGCTGAACACTATACTGTTGGTTCCTCTCAGGTGTCTGCCTGCTACTGATGGTGATCTCTCAAGTTCAGCGGTCGTTACTCTGCCCTTCTTCTTGTGTGGTGTGTTCTGAAGATGTCATCATCTGTCATAAACTGTTAAACATTATTGGTACGTAATTATTATGTGGTTGGAGAACTACGTTTATTTGTTTTTAGCTATAAATATATATGTGTGTGTGTGTGTGTGTGTGTGTGTGTGTGTGTGTGTGTGTGTGTGTGTGTGTTTTGGATGAGAAAATAATCTCAGAATTTAAATTTTTTAAAGAATACTATCCCCTTGAGGAAACTAAAACTGTTGGAAGTGCCTAAATCTACAATTTCTTAAGGTCACTAAATTATCAACATAAAGCTATTGAATGAAATCATTGAAAGTTTTTGTGGGTTTTATAAAGTATTGAATAGTAGTTACTCAGGTGTTACTACATCCTCCTAAAGGATGAGTATTCTAAAGTGAAGATCATGATAATTACTGAAGTCATTTTAAACTTTTTAGGTTTTTATAAGGCTCTGGTAAGCATTTAACTTTGCTAGATTGAAATCATTACTGGCTTACCATGATCTTCAGAATACGGATCCAATTAACTAATAGTTTCTTCAGAAGAAGTCTTTGCCATCCAAACCTTACATACATCTCAAAAGCTTACAATGATGTCAGCTGACATTAGGGAGTTATGATGATTTTCACTTTAGAATATTGATTCAAGTAATTAGTAGTTCCTTTAGAAGGATTCGGTAATACTTGAGTCATTACTAGTAGGTTACCATTATCTATAAAAAACTGTAGTTTTTGATAAGCTAATTGTGATAAAGTTATTTTGATTATGAATCTAAGCATTTGATTAAAGCATCTTACTATATTATTGTGAGATATAGAGTGACAACTGCTAATTCTGTACTTTTTACGTAAGTAGTCTATAATGTTATAAAGCTTTTTTGATGAGAATTTATGAAGTATGAAGTTTTGGCAATATAATTGCTTTTATTCATCATATTTAGATGCACCAGGCTCTACTAAAGCTTTGATGCTCACCGATGGGTTCATTGATTCTGTGGACAACATGGTTCTCTCTGAATTATCCAACATGAATGTTCTGGCACTCAGCAACAACGCCATTTCTAGCATCATGGAGAATGCCTTTCAAAACCTCTCTTTTCTAACAACGCTGTTGCTGGACCATAACCGCATCTCCAGCCAATCCCTGGACAGCTCCACATTTTCCTGGCTTCACAGATTGGAGACTCTCCAGCTTAGTAACAACAATTTGAATGACATTGATGGCTCCTGGTTCCAAAGCTCTCAAACTTTAAAGACACTTCAGCTAGAGGGAAACGTCATCAACTACTTGAACTCCACAACCTTTGCCCATGCTGATCTAAGGAACCTGGAAACGCTGGACTTGTCTAACAACCTCATTGTGTACTTAGGACGTGATAGCTTCAGAAGGCTTCCTCGTCTCCACACGCTCGATCTGTCCCGTAATCATCTACACAGTGCTCCGGATGCCTTCTCGTATCTGTCATGGCTTTCATTGCTGAACCTTGATTTGAACCTCTGGAATTGTACATGCGAGATGAGAGAGCTGGCCTCATTTCTCAACAGTTACATTCAGGCTCCTGAAAAAGTATTGTCCAATGGGCAGAGGATGATTTGTGTGAATACAGATAATGCAGCTGTGCAAACTGTGCTGGAATTGACTGACACTAACTGTGTCCCACCAAACAGGAATATAACAGTGGCTAAAAGATATAAACCTTCTGAGCAATATATTAGAAATGTTGCTATTGCCATTGTATTTTCATTTTTGGGTGAGTATCTAACGCAAATGTTTAATACCAAAATATTCTGCCTATTTTCATTATAAGGTTGAGAAAATGACTATATAGTATTAAAGAAATAATTCACCAAAAAATGTCATTTGCTAAATATTTACTCAGCCCACTCAATTTAGCAACTTGCTCAACAATGGATTCTCTGCAGTGAATGTCCAAACAGCTGATAAAAACATCACAATAATCCACAAGTAATCCATGTGATTCCAATCTATTAATTTAATCTTGTGAAATGAAAAGCTGCATGTCTGTAAAAAAATAAATCCATCTTTAAGGAGGTTTAATTTAAAAACGATCACTTCTGGACATTATGTTTATAATCAGTTGTAATGTAACCGAAAATTCTTTTAAATTCTCCAAAAATCTGTTTCTGATAAAGCCAATTATTTATGTCTTATAGCTTTAGGGCCTGAGGTAAATTGAACTTTCACTTTTGAGTGAACTATAGATAAGATAAGGTTGGTTTGTAAAATGTTATGTGGTGTGACTTCACAGAAACATTATGCTATTTATTTAATCATTTAGGCTATATTTAAGATGTATGAAAATATTTAGATTGATTAGATGATTAGATTGACACCACATGGCATTAAAAAAATATATATCTGCTTATAATTGTAGGTGGTATTGGGATCACCCTGGGAATAATTGCCATTGCATACCAAAAACTCAGTAAGAAATTTGAACTGGTGCAGGAGAAAAACAGAGATGGGGAGTCTGGCCTGGAATCAACTCAGTTGAATTTCTGTGAAGCCAAGGACACTCTAACTAAGTGCCATGCACTGTACAACAGCAACTACAAATCTCATCAGCCCTGGGACAGAGAAGACTCTTCTTATCTGGGATCGCACATGCTGGATAGTCATTTCACCTGTCACAAGTGCAGCTCTACAGCACAAGCAGTAGGAAAGCACAAAAGAGAAATAGTCCTGCAGAAAGCAACTCATGTAGGTGAACAGCTGGCTAATCGCCAACATGAATTGAATGATCAACATTCTGTGTTACAACAGAGGATCAAAGGTAAACTAGCAAGTACACCATTTGTTTTGAAATGTTTTGAAAGTGTTGGCAAATGAAACCTTTTGTCCTACTTTGTATTAAGTGTCCCTAATACCTATATACTTACATAGTAATTAGGTGTGTACCACAGTTTAAGTATTTTGTTAATGAAAGTACAAATGTATAACAGGCCTAACAGCACTTTTTGGTAAAAAATATATATATTAAAAAAATAATGTTTTATATTAAGTAGACATTTCCCATGGATTTACCATGTAAGTACTCTGATGTTACACAGCAGCCAGTAAGTTAGGTTTTACATATTAATTTTGGTAGCACTTTATTTTACAGTATGTGTACTTCACTGGTACATACATGGTAAATATCTTGTACCTATAGGCAAATCAGTGGAAAATAAAGTGCTACTCATACCATTCATTCATTCATTCATTTTTGTAGTGTGTGTAGTTAGAAATATTCCAACTATAGATATTATGTACCAACGTGTACTTACACTGTGCTTACATATTACATACACATCAAGTTACTATGTAAGAGCACAGGTATTAGAAACACTAATATAAAGTGGGACCATTTTTATTTTTATAAACCCAGCAATACAATGAAAAATAAAATGATATATTTTATAATCTACCATTTAGAATATTCTTTTAGAAAACATAACAGATGCATGTTGTTTTCCAACAGTATTTTTTACTTAAGCATTATTTATCAATTATAATATTTCTCATATTTTTGTCATTTTTATTCTTTTGTAAAGAAAAAAAACTGTTTAGTTTTAATTTTAGTTTTTGTTATAGTATAGTTATAGTAGATATACTATACATATACATATACATATGTTAATAATTATACAAATCTGCATCAGTATTTAAAATTAGCTATTAACTGAATAGTAACAAAATCAATTTCTTCAATTCCAGTTGTGACATCTAGTTTGTTTAGTTGTTTTACACCTCTAAACACTCTAAGGCTTTTTTAAATGACTAATTTGATTCATTTAAATGACAAACGTCTGTTTTATTCACAGAGATAATTGGACAAAGACACAATGAGAGCGGAACAGGCCTTCCAAACAGCTATCTGAGCAGTCAGAGTACTTCTTCCCAACATCGTGGGGGTTCAAACGACATCTCAGCTGTCAGAATACAGCAGCTGGCCCTCAGTAATCATTTCTCAGCCCTCCAGAGAGGCGCATTCAGACCCCCAGACCAAATCCACAATGAAATAACTGAAGGAAATCACTCACTGTTAAAGCACAAGGCTGAAGACGTTGGTGAACAACCGATTTGCCAAACCATCAGCTGTCTGCACTGTCATCAGACTTATGAATACAGACAAGCTGGAAGTAATAACCAGAACATGTTTACAACTCACTCACAGAACACAGTTCAAAACGGAGCAGAATTGTACAATGCCATGCTATACAAAGACAACTTAGGTTATGACAAGTCAAACACTGGGAGACATGGTGCAAGTCAAGATACTAAGTTGGGTTTTAAGTTAGATCCTCAAAGAAGTGTTACTTTTGATCTAGCTGGGACAGAGGAACATGTCCTCACCTTAATGGCTGATAGATACAAAAAGGAAAGCCGGATGAAGAACTTTAAAACATCTGCACAGAAAACCACACGAAAGACTAAAAGCAACACACAAGGACACTTAAATGCCCAGAAAACTAGAGGACAGGCAAAGAGGACACTGAAAGTTAAATTAAATTTAAACCCCCTTCGAAAAAGCAGAGTTCATCCAAAGTCCATTGACAAAGGAGATATTGAAAAAGACAAGATGTACAAAAAGAGTAAGAAAGAAAAACTGAAAAGCAAAAAGGACAAAAAAGATCAACTTAAAATGAATAGAACTAGTGAAAAATCTAAAGATAACATTGAATGTTCAGGAAGTGAGGAAGAGAAAAATGATACTATGCAAGATTTCTCTAAAAAGAAGCATACTAAAAAAGGAAACAAGGAATCAAAGTCCCTGTCTAAGGATACAGATGATGTTACTACAGAAAAAGGTCAAAATTATATTTCTGTTCAGGGAGAAACCGAAATGGCATCAACACTCCCACTAGCGGTCGGTTTAGCTCTTCCAAATGATCACAGCAGTCTTACAGATCCAAATATTGCACTTCCTGTGGGTGAATCCACAGCTCCACAGGATGTATTGGATCAGTCCAGCAGTTCAGACCTGATTAGCTCTGGTGCACCTGTCATCCAAGAATATGTATCTTCAGCTGAGGGTTCACCAAAGAGGAAGTTAAGACTCATTTTACCTGAAAAAACCAACAGGCCACAAACAGCACTTGATAAGAAAATCAGATAATGTTATTTCTTACAGATAATATAACATGATAACAAATAATACGCACAGTTCAGATCACTTGATAAATGTTTGATAAACATTGGACTGTAATTTTGTTTGAAGTTGAGATAAGCATAAAATTTTTGAAGTAGAAAGGTAGCATTTTCTTTTTAAACATACTTAATCTTTGTTTTATTTGCACCTTTTTAAAGAGAATGCTTTTTAAATGTAAATATATGTAATATTATGTGTCATATTATGTTTGCAGCATTTTTGGCTGCAAGGCCATATATATGGAAAATCTCTTTGTTATTTGTTACAAATAAGTGTGAGAAATCTTTTATTTTATATTTGCATAGAGGTGCAAAAAAGACTATAAAGGGCGGCCTATCGCACCATTTTATGGCCTAAGATAGCAGTTTGAACTCAGAGAAAACAGACATTGTGCAGCTGCATGTTGCTGAGTGAACATTTAGATATCTGAAATTGCAAAACAATGAAACAAAAAGAAGAAAAGAACTGCATCAGTGAAGACGAAGAAGAAAGAAAAGAACCAAAAACATTTCTGAGGATCTTTACAAGAGGGAAGTTCATTGTGTTATGTGTTGCTATTGCGCTTCTTCTCATCATTACCTTAACTACAGTATTTGTGATTACAAGATCAGGTATGGGGACTTTTCAGTGTTTTTGAATGTTACAATAAACTATATGCCATTAAATATTGGTTGATTTAGATTTTGGTATTTTCCATATGCAGCACCTTTAATTAGGTACATAATGCATATGCATTATGAAAGTAAGAGTAAATAAAAAAGATCTATACTGATTTGTCCTGTTAAATGTTAATGTCAGATGCTTCAGTTGACATGGAAAAGCCATTCCCATCTGATGGAGACATGCTTGACTTTCTTCTACAAATTGGAGAAATTCAGGAGAAAGATGGTCTTTATGCAACATGGTATCACGCAGCTAACAATAAATCTGAGATGAACAAGGCCTTGAACAGTAAGAGTGATTTTTTTAAACATTTTAACAAGTTTATTTTAACATGTTTGTTCAAGGTTGTGCTTCAGTCAACTTAATAACCAGTTACATAAAATGAATTCCTGTGTAATGCATTGTGTTAGATAAGAAATCACACAATTTATGACAAGAGCTCTGATATGATATAACATATTATATAAGGAAATACTTTAAAAATGTAATTTAACTAAATACATTACAGGTAATGTCATGATCCTAGAAGCCGATGTTAATGTGAAAGGTCATAACACAGCTAATGAAACCAATATTCCCATCATGGCCCATCCACCAGACATATACAGTGACAACACTCTGGAGGAGTGGCTGGATGCTGTACTCAAATCAAAGAAAGGTGAACAACCTGGAACTGTACCTGGAACATCTGCTTTTATTTTCAAAACATTGTTAACTTTGCTTTGCTTTGTTTGTATACTTCTTCAGGGATAAAGCTGGATTTTAAAAGTATCAAGGCTGTGGAACCCTCACTTGATCTTTTGAGAGTGAAAAACCAAACAGGGATTAATCGCCCGGTGTGGATAAATGCAGATATTCTTCTTGGTCCTAATGTCCCTGTTTTCTGGCCAGTAATGAACGCTTCAGAGTAAGATCATAATACAAATACCTAATTTTAATAGTAAAACATACTCTTCGATTTTGGCAAGTGGCTCTTAATACAGTATAATACAATTTTATCTGTATTTTATCTGTATGGCACATTTAAAAACAATTTTGACCAAATTGCTTTACAAACAGACAGTAAAAACACATAAAACATAAACAATATGTCTGCTAAAAAAAAATTAAAAACCTATGAAATAAGGGAAAATAGAATAAAAAGACTGAATCAAAGGATGTTAAATACCAATTAGAATTTATGGATATTGAAGGCCATTGAGAAAATTAAGTCTTCAAGGTGGATGTAAAAATTGACAACGTTTAGGCGGAACTGATTTAAGCTGATTTAAGACTATTCCATAACTTGAGACCGATGACCGCAAAAGTGCTAAGAACACACCGTAGATCAGGATCTTCAGATTTGAGAGATTTTGAGGGCAAATATAATAGTTTGTATACTGTAGGTACTGATTGTGGTGCCTGGTTCCCCCAGGACTTAAAAACAAATAACAAAACCATGTAAATTCTGCATTTGACCAATAGTCAAAATACGTGAAAACCGAACTAACTAAAATTACATTTTTAACTAACTGCATTATAACTTGAGGAATTACTAGTGAGCCAAAGTTTTAGTACATCCAAGCAGTCTAATATAGGCTTTAAGGCAAGCTTATTATCACTCTTTATGGGAAGATAAATCTGTGTGTAATCAGAATAGCTGAAAGGATACACCATATCTAGATTAAATATAATATGAATCATTTTAGCACCATAATCCAAAGGCCCAAACTAATAAAAGTGTAGGATCCAGCTTAGTTTTTATAATAATTTTTTTTAAGGCAATCGGGTACAGCTGCAATATGAGATATTTATGTTTAGCAGTATTAGCAAGTATTCTCTTACTGAAATGCAGAAAGGGAATCTTTTACGATTTCATGGGAGACTTTATTCCACCTTTCTGACAGAACAGGTAGTGTCATCTAGGCAATGCTTACAGTTGTTGTTGCTGTTTTTTTATTTTTTTATTTATTTTTTCACCAAGAAAACAGCATTTAAAATATTAGAACAGTTGGAAAAAATAAAGTTTAAATGTTCAAAACAAAAACAATAAAACAATGCACAGTCTCAGCAAACTCACACTGCTCGCCTAATGTTCTCATATGGTTCACATTTGGCAAATTTTTGGGAAACAGTCCGTGTGTAGGTTCTTTTCAGAATGTTGTGGGGTTTTGTTGTGGTGGTGGTGGTGGTATTTTGTTTTTTTCTGCATGACACATATGAACAAGGCATTTTTTTAGCTTTTATTTTAGTAATCAAAATTTATTATTCCCAGAACACTTTGGGAACCAAAAATTGTTAGCTGGGGTAGGTATGATTCATTACCGTATAAAACAATTGAGTTAAATGAAAAAAAAAAAAAAAAAAAAAAAAAAGTGACTTGCTTACTAAAACAGGCAGATGTTTAATTAACTCACTCATATGGACAATCACTTATCTCCACCTACTGGCATAACTGTGTAATGTGGAGAAAGAGGTATGGGATGTAAAAAAATATGTAATGTATTGTAATGATATTCTGAGCAACATACCTGATCCTGTGATCTGAAGCTTGTTTAATTTGTTGTTTTAGCTGATGCCTTTTTTATTGTAAGGTTTTTTGAGCTCATTCAGCTGAAATTTCCTGACGTCACCATCTCCCCAGGATGGAAGGTTCTTTATCTTTCCGTCTTCCCTAATGTGACATACACACGCAGTATGGTGGAAGAGATGTACTCTATTGTAAGATACCTTCCTCAGAAAATCACATTTCCTGTCCATGCTTTGATGGCCAAGAATGGGTGGCCACACCTAAGCTGGCTGCTCAGCCAATCTTCAAGGTAACTCAGTTAACTCAGACATTTCAGTATATATATACAGTATATATATATATATATATATATATATATATATATATATATATATATATATATATATATATAAAGATTATGTTTTTAACTATGTTCTGGACTGGTTATGATACAGGTTCAGTTTAACCCTGTGGCAAGGAAAGGAGAACCCTACCGTGAATGATCTTCTCTTTGTCAGAGACAACAGCAACCCTATGCGCATCTATTATGACATTTATGAGCCTGTGCTCTCACAGTTCAAAGAAGCTGCAAGTAAGTGACATCATGGCCTCGCATATTAAACTTCATAGAGTATAGAGATGTACAATATATTGGTACAATACTGGTTATCTGCCTTATTAGAGGGTTTTGTATTTGTTTTTGAGTAACTTCTTAGCAAATGATTAAAATGTAAAAATTTTATTTAAAAATATTATTTAAAATATAAAAACACAATTTAAATTTAACACAGCTACCTTTTTTCTTAGTGATGAGAAACAGACCCAGAAGATTCTACCCAGGTGGTGACATAATTGATTATTTCAGGCCGGTGAACAGTGACGGACTGAACATCCAGTGGGACACAGTGACCAATAATGATTATTTGCTACATCTGCTTGAAAGTATGATTTTAACAACAATGATAATGTGAAAATGTATAGATCTTGATAAATACTAATGCAAGTATTTTTGCAGACAGTCAAGGGGGAATGCTGGTGATTACAGTAACATCTAGTGTTGGTCAACCAAACATTCCCATCATTCAGGGATCCCAGCCTGAGCTGTCTTTACAGGACTGCCTGGATCAGATTTTTGCCTCTAAAAAGTCATGGGGAATCTACTTAAGAATTATGTCCCAGAGTCAGCTGAGCCACACACTGGAGCTCCTTCGTCAGGCGTATGAACGAGACCTGCTGCACCACCCCACCTGGGTCAACATGGACATAGCACACGGAGCTTTCTATATCCAGGACTACATTACAGGAGAGGAATTCTTGAGAATCATTAATCAAATCTTTCCATATGTGACTTTGGCTCCAAGCTGGCCTAAAGAGGTTCTTGATGAAGGCTACAAACCAGAGTTGGTGGAGGACATGGTGCAGCTCTTCCAGGGGGCTTGGCAAGATGTTTCATTGCAGCTGCATGCTGGCACACTTTACAGGACTGTAACTAGATGTAGAAACCTTATCCATGCACAACCACGCTTCTCCATGACTCTGGAGCATCAGGCAGACGACAGAGGCCTCAATTCTTGGACTGCAAGCTTAATGGCTATCAGAGCACTGAACAGACAGCGGAGCTTCTACAACATGCCTAATATATACAGAGAACATATAGCAAATCTGTCAACCTAAAGAGTATACAGCACTGACAAAAACTTTGCAATCTGACAGTTAAAGTGTGATTTACATTTATGTAAAACGTACATTGTAAATCTGAAAATATAGATTTTTATAAACTCAGTTGCCAATTTATGATTTATAATTAATTAATTAATTTATTTATAATTAATATGTTTAATCATAATGACAAAGAATTGGTAAACATATATATATATATATATATCCCTACTCCAAAAATAATACTGCTGGAGAGGACAAAAGAAAGAAAGACATTTTATTATTCTAATTAATTTTTTTGATGTAATATGTCAATATTCTGATGGATCAGTGTTAGAAATCAGGTTTATTTTTAAAGATATTTCATGTATGATGCAGCATGATGTCATGTGAATCTTTAACAGTGGCTTTGCAACATGGCTGAAAAGGGGTGCAAAAAGGGGCACAAAAGGATTGCAAAAAGGGGTGTCCCATAGTGGATAAAAAACAATTCACAAGCAGAGAGGTTAGTCAACAAAGCTTTCTCTTACAGTGTTTCTGCACTGCACATTTTATTTTAAAATTGTGGAAATTATTTTAAAATGGTTTGAATTACCATTGTGTATGAAATGTACTCCATAAATAAATTTGCCATGCTTAAAAAGAAGTCATTCACATGTAGAACAATACAACCAGTTTACTTACAAAGACCTGAGATGGAAAATAGTCATGTAATTCAAAGTTTCAATAATCCTTGAGACAGATTCAGTGAGTGAATATATTTGTTCTGAGCAACAGTGAGGAAAATGACAGAGAAAGATTTTTTTATAATATATTATTTTGCACCATCCAGTCTTATAAATTGAGCCAAGTACTAATTTTTAAACGTTGACAAAAATTCAGAGGGTTGGTCTGAATCCCCATTCCCATATCACAGGCACACATCTAAAGAGTGTAGACTCCACTTTTTTAACCAAATGACTTTGCTGTTCTCCCATTTACTTGAACAAACTATAGCAATAGCAATAGCAATAGCAGCACCTTTGAAAATTCAACCTCTTTTTGTCATACAGTCATACAGATTGTCAAACAGTGTTCTTTAACTGCTTTGATAGGTTAACTGATAACATGTGCAAAGTCTCGCAACCTCTTGAATTTCAAAACTCAAAACAGTGTATTCCTGGCACAAACCTATAGAGTGGGAAAATTTTAAATACTGCAAAAATATTAGATTTGGCCCCTGTAAAAGCATAAACTAAAAATTCAGTTGCAGGCCAGTTATAATGCAGAAGGGGTGAATGCAGATGTGCTTATGTTGTCCAGTAGGTACTGCCTGCAAGCACAGAATATTGAGTAGAAACTGGACGAGAGGCCTGCAATGTCTGTGGAAATGTATGGCAGGACTTCTGGACTGGCCTGATTATAGTAGGAAATCTGAGGGCAAAACAGGAAACCGTTAAGTGACTTCTGTTTGAAGTACATTGTGACCATCATTTAGTTTTTTCTTACCTTTGAGACACTTTTTGAAACCTCATAAATACTAAACCCAGCACAGACCACCTCACCCCTGTGGAATTCCTCTGTGGGTGGGTGAGAGGGCAGAGCAACTGATCTTAGGGCAATTACATATGGATCCCTAAAAAAACAAATATACATTATATGTAAATATTAAACATATTTGTGCTGCATTCATGCTATGTCGTAATTACTAGATAACAACCCGTGCTATTCTACACAAACATGTTCACTTCCTCAGACTGCACCTCTGTGCCAACTATTAATGTCAAAATTAATCTGTGTAATTTCAGTAATCAGTAGATCAGAACACATCATGTAACAACTATGTAAATGCATTAATCATTTTTGTGGGAAATTAGACGTATTCAACTGCGTGCTAACTGCATTAAACTGTATTGTATGTACATTTTTAGATTATTCTTGCATCTTGTAACAGAAAATATAATTATTTTTAAGGCATATTTAATATTTTATATATTAAAATAACAATTGAACTACATTTTACTACCACTGCTATTTTGTGTTTTTCCACATGCCATTGCCGTGGTCAGGTGGTACAAGTCAGACCTTGTAATTACAAGTTTTACAAGAACATGAACACTTTTGGAACATTATGGAGCTTTATTAACTGCAGTTTAGACATTTTAACATGCCTTTAGCATGGGTGCTTAAAAGAAATAGCTCACCGAAAAATGTAAATTTGTTGAAAGTGTACTCACACTTAGGCTATCCAAGATCAAAGCTGAATTGGTAAGTTATCAAAACAGATTTGGTGAAATTTAGCATTACATTACTCGCTCTCCAATGGCCACAAGACTCCAGACAAAAACACATCTGTAAATCTTTTCTCTAACAGCACCCATTCACTGAGCAGTAATGTAATGCAAAATTATATATTTAAAGGCAACAAATCTTTTTGTTTCACTGTAGTTATAGTCTGTAGCTATAGTCATCCTCACCCGCTATCACAGGGTGGTCTTCTAGAGGCCAGTAAAATGAAGTCCTGATATTTTCCTCCTTTACTGACTGAAGGAGTAACAACTTGATAGATGAAATCATCCTCATCAACCCTAAGAAGCAGCTTACACAAACTGCAAAAAACAATACAACAAATGTAAAGGTCAATGTGAATTGGCATTTGGATTTGCGTTTTTCAATAATGGCTATTTTCAAATAATATACAGTATGATCAAGTAATAGACAAAAGAGATTACATGTATAGATATGACCAATTTACTAATGTAACATTTTAACACTTATGACAGTATTGGTTGTAACAATGCTCAAAATAGCCATATCAGGTATGTGCATGCATAAATTCCTTTCCAAATTAATGAGGAATTGATTATTTTAATTTTTATTAGTAAAAAAGGTTTGGCACATTTCCAGTATTTGGTTTTGGTGGGGTTTTTTTTTGAAAGAATAAAATTTTGTGCAACCCTATTTGACAACTGAGAATATTACATTCCGAACTTGTTATAAATGTGTCTACAGTCTGTTGTCCTTACTGCCTAGAGACTTCATAGCTGACTTACATAAATGTTCTATATCTTCTTTTGTTTCAGTCAGCAATCTTGTGTCATCAGTTTATCAGACTTCAACATGTTATACTTTCCTAGTGTTTTGGAATATGGCTTTAGTATACAGATTGAACAAGTATCGTGATAAAATGTCTTAAAAAAAAGTCTAATAAAATCGTGATAAAAAGTCTTGTCATAAACCTTTTCGAACTCCAAAACCAACTGAATTATGTCTCCATAATTCATTTCAATTGTTATTTTTACTTTAAAGTTGCTTGTGGTTTTGTACTAAACAGTTTTTGAATAGCAGTTTTGAAAGCATTAAAATTCATACATTTTGAGTGAATAAGCATGACATTTATCTTTGTCCTTCTTTATTCCATTTGCAATAAAAAGTGTCTGTACAGTACCTAATAATACTGTGGTATGTATAGTGTCTCACGTATAGTGTTGGTCCCACTCATGTCTGCGACAGAGATCTGAGAGGAGGATGAAGGCTCTTTGTGCTGGGATTTCCATCTCAAACTCCACCCTGAAACACAGACTCTGACTTTCCTCCACTGTATACAGGCTCACCTGCCCAGTGCAAGAAAAGGTATCCATTGTTAAAGTGTGAAATTTATAATGTGCAACTGACATGAAGAATAGAGCTTACATTGTTCTTCTTTGAACTGAGGTCCCAGTTGTTTTTGGCTGCAAGCATCTTCAAAGCAGACACATTATTGTAGCTTAGATACACCTGAAAGTGAAAATAGCCTTAGTGAATATTATCAGAGTGATTTTTCTTAAAGGGGATGTGAGTGAAACACACTGTAGACTTAAGTAAATTACATAAATATTAAATATCTGATTACCACTAAAATAGTATTATGGCAGTGCACATTTACATAATTCTGTGTATCTTTTTTATCTCCATTTCTCTTTTTTTTTTTTTTTGGATATGTATCCTGATATGTTTTCTATTTTACACATAAACCCTATTCATGCCACAAGTTTGGACCTTGTAATGGCAAACAGACCTTTGGATAACATGCATTTTGTGAAGAAGAGACAGTTACCTGGTTACTGGTGTCCCATGGAACAGACAGTGGCACCTCGGTCTGATTGCATGAGATAATGTACCTCCTAAGTAGACACAAAGGCCAGATGAGAAAATCATGTTTTGGGGAGAAATTAAAGACAAATTATTTTGCCTTACATCATGTCAACATTCATTTAACTATTCCATTAAATAATTGCATTAGTTTTGGTTGGATTTTTACATAGATTTTGGAAGTTTTGATCTACTTTTTTTTAGCTGTAACACACATTGATAGTGCCATCTGTGGATAAACTAAGGATTCTGCAGTCTAATCAACTCAGGCTCTTCTCACATGGTTTTTTAAGGTTACAAGCTGGAGCTTTTGTTATAAATGGACCAGCACCAGTTTTGCTACCTATCAAGACGAATCTTCTTCCTGGCAAGGGCCTCCTGATATCGCCTCTGTCCCTCCTGTTACAAAATTAAGAATAGTATTTAAAATTTAGATTTTACAATATCCAATTTACTTTTAACAATCAAGTGACATGAATGTTTGCACAACGAAAAACAAATCTGGACTCTTGACCTGAGGTTCAGGTTTTATGGGGGGCAGTGGACGTGGCCTTCCTTTCTCATCCAGCACCTCAAATGTCATGAAGGCACTGTTAATATGCCTCAGAGGTTCATCTCCATGATAGGCTTCTGCACAGACACCTACCTCCATGCTAAAAAAACAGAGATGCTGCTAATTATCACTATGTAGTCATTAAAATCTAAATACACCTTTTAGATAGATAGATACATAGATTGTATAAACCCACCTGTTCTTGAATGTGTTATTGACAATGGCCTTTAGAACCAAACGATCTCCAACCTGGGAAGGGCCTCTAAAGTGAAACATGTCTATAGCCCGTAGAGTTGGATGAGCATTGCATAAACGACTAAAAAAAAGGAAAGAAAGCCAATGTGTCTTTTTTTAATTCGTTATTCATTAAAACCATCACACAAAACAAGATGGCCTGTGTAAGTTTCTGGGTCAACTATTCCTTTAATCGTGTATATCTTAAGAGTACATAGCATACTGATATAACACAAAGCTAAGAAAGTTGTAACATGTAAACATAAATAAACATTTCTATATATACTGTCATTACAGTCTATGTTGTGGCTTGTTTGTATCAACATTACAAACCTTGAACCCTGATCTATTAAGAGTTAATAAAGGTAAATATTAACTGCTGTATAAAAATCCACACACCTGGCTGCAATGGTAGCAACATTTTCCATCCAGGCCATAATCTGGCCTCCGAATGTATTGACCTGGTGATTGGCATGAGGAGGAAGCACCAGCTCGACACTTTCCACTCTTGTTCTTTCTGTCGGCAAAGCCTCATCTTCATCATGGTTCTCTGCCTCACAAACAATTAAACACCTCCTTAAGAGGCTAAACAGATGCTTCGAGAAAACAAAATTATTGTCTAGAACAGGTGCAATATCTTAGCATAATGCTTGCACAAAGCCTGTTGTCTTTCCCAATGTCTTTACCCAGTAAACTTGGTACGTCTTTAGGGAAGTGCCTTCACCACTTAAGACACTTACCCTCACTGATACTTCTCTGGACAGTCTTGTTGCTGAGCAAGTCCTGCATGGTGTCATGGTGAATGAGTCTCATCCTCCTCCTCTCAGCTGCTAAACTGTGCTCCACCTGTTCTTGATGTGTGCAGGGCACAACCTGTTTCAGCTGCACCTGCAGTTACAGTACAAACAGATTTCTTATCCACACGTTTCCTGAATCATTAATAAATGGTTAAAAATGAGTGCAGAGTAAAGGTGCATTTAAATGCAATGCAGAAAGCAACTGTAAGCAACTGCCTTGCCATTTGCCTTGTTTCCTTATTTGCAGTGTTACCTTATTTCCACAGCTACAACAAAAAGGTCAATTTGTAATTTGTGTTTTTCACAATTAACTATGAAATAAGTAAGCATAGGATATTTGTACGCATTATTATTATAAACATTTCTGTGGCATTGTTTTCTCATACCTTGTTTGCATCTGCGCTTTTGGCAACAAATGTGGCAAAAGCCTGACACACTCTCCAATGACGGCCGCTGTACAGGTCTTCACAGCTCACCTCTATTCCCACCTCACACACAAACACCAATACATATATGAATAATTGCGATTCTACATATTTTATTTTTACAAATTAATGTGAAGTAAATTAAAAATTGTTCCCTATCTGTCAGTCACTATGAGTTATGTTGTGACAACAGACTGGTGTCTTGCTTGGAGCCTTGATTTGCTCTGATTAAGAAAAAATGCTGATGAAGTTTGACAAGTGGTTAGCTAATCCTGAGCCACTCCCCATCACGTGGGTATAATAGGCGACACTCATTAGATTTTGCTGAGGAGCCGAGAACTGGTCTGTGGCACCCAGCAATGGTTTGAAGCTGTGGCTGCATGCTGCTACACAAAAGCTCACCTTCTTCAGAAATGAGGAGAAGCTGGAAGTTGTTCTCTGTGACATTATGACCTTATCAGAGGCTGTTCATCAGCGATTCGGCTGGTTGTTTCAACTAAAAGAGCACTTCTGTGCACTGCCGATTCGGGTCTTTTTTCTCTTGGTCCAAGCAGCTCTTTGTCTGTTACAGAGGTCATCAGAAAGAGAAGGCTGTCTCCAAGCAGAGGTTGGCTCACTGGATAGTGGATGCTATCATCTTGGCGTACCAGGCCTGCCTCCTACTTTTTGTTGGCGCACAGCATCTCTCTGGCGGACATTTGTAGAAGAGCAGGCTGAGCAGAATCTTTACCTTTGCGAGATTTTATAGTCTTCGCATTGAGCCAGTTTTTTTCCCCTTGTGTTGGCTGGCTTGCTGGTGTCCTCCAGCACCCTCGGCAGTCAGACTTGGTGAAGCAGTCTGACGCCAGGCCCAGTACTGGCATTGCTTACCCACGTCTCTGGTCAGCCCCTGTACTTGGTACCTATGTGGCAGATTTGTTACGAGTAATCCCATATGTATATTTTTTTCACAGTAAGGTTTCCCCCTCAGCAAACCCTTCGTCTTCCTTCCAGCAGTCTGTACTGTCTGTCTCTGTTGTCAGTTGTTCCTCCCCTTTCTTGGATAGGCACTGCCCCAACTGGGTGGTGTTTTCCATGGACCCCAGTCTGTCATCACAACATAAGTCGTAGTGACTGACAGTTAGGGAACATCTCGGTTACGCATGTAACCGTCTTTCACTGATGGAGGGAACGGAGACATTATGTCCCCTCACCACAGCCTCGAACCGTTGCTGGGTGCCAGGACTAGTTCTCAGCTCCTCAGCAAAAACTGTTGAATGGTTACAACTGTCGCCTATTATACCCGCGTAACGGGGAGTGGCTCAGGATTAGTTAACAACTTGACAAATTTCAAGTTTTCTCTTAATCGGAGCGAATCAGAGCTCAGACCAAGACCCCAATCTGTCATCACAACATAATGTCTCCATTCCTTTCATCAAACATACGTAACCAAGAGAGTGTAATATCTCCACTTAACAAAGCAAAAAACCTTTGGTAAAGTAAAATTGAAAAGTGAGACTATTTCATACAATGTAAAGCCGAACTGTTACCTCCATGCTCGAGTTGAAGGCTCTGTTGACTTTGGCCTTAATGTTGACTACTTGTCCAACACTGAAAAATATGTGTATTTCAAATGTAAGTGATAATGACAGTAGCTTATGATATATTAGAGACTGTTTTTGAGTGTGCTTATATTATTAGACTCTCCTCTCTAATCAAAATTACATTTGATTGGAGCTGTGTTATTCTAACAGTCTGACAGACTGAAGAAATTAACAGTCTTCTGTACAATAATGGTTTAATAGAACAATTAAACAGAAAGAACTGCCAATACTCCCTAAGGGCAAAATTACATTCTGATTAGGATGTTTTTTAAAAGACACTGAGATGTGACCTTAATTATCTAAAATATATGCAATATTTCTTTTGTACCCAATGGTGTGCTCAAAGTAGATGTCATCAACAGAAGCTGTCACACAGGGACATCCAGCGTGTCTCTCAGCTGTAATGGAAGCAGATCAAATAAGACATCTCGACACTAATGAATCTCCCACATTTTTTTAAAGTTTATGACTGGCAGGTAATTTGCAAGGAATACAGTATCTTACTCCTTCTTGATTTGTTTGGTTGTAACTTAGGCTATTTGACATGCTAAATTGTTTCAGAAATAAAAACAAAACTTAACATAAAACAAAGGCAACCTGAGTTGAGTTACATGGAATATACAGGTGCATCTCAATAAATTAGAATGTTGTGGAAAAGTTATTTCAATAAAAGTTAAGATTATTTCAGTAATTCATCTCATATTGTAAAACTCATGTATTAAATACATCAATTGCACACATACTGAAGTAGTTTAAGTCTTTGGTTATTTTAATTGTGATGAGTTTGGCTCACATTTAACAAAAACCCACCAATTTACATAAAATTAGAATATTGTGACATGCCAATCAGCTAATCAACTCAAAATACCTGAAAAGATTTCCTGAACTTTCAAAATTGTCTCTCAGTATTTGTCTCTGGATTGTCAAGCAAAATTAATTCAAGAATTTGAGTGAACTTCACAAGGAATGGAGTAAAGTCATCAAGAGCTACCACACACAGGCATGTCAAGGAATTTGGCTACAGTTGTTGTATTCCTCCTGTTAAGCCACTCCTGGACCACACACAATGTCACAGAACTGGACTGTTGCTCAGTCCAAAGTCCTCTTTTCAGATAAGAGCAATTTTGTACTTAATCTGGAAATTAAGGTCCTAGAGTCTGGAGGAAGAGTGGAGAAGCTCATAGCCCTAGTTGCCTAAAGTCCAGTCTCAAGTTTCCACAGTCTCTGATGATTTGGGGTGCAATGTCATCTGCTGATGTTGGTTTATTGTGTTTTTTTAAAACCAACGTCACTGCACTAATTTTTTTCTTTCTGCTTTTTGAAGATGCTGATTTAATTTTCCAGCAGGATTTGTCACCTGCCCACACTACCAAAAGCACCAAACGTGGTGTGCTTGACTGGCCAGCAAACTCACCATAGAGAATTTATAGGGTATTTTCGAGAGGAAAATGAGAAACAAGAGACCTAAAACTGCAGATAAGCTGAAGGCCACTGTCAAAGAAACCTGGGTTTTCATACCACCTCAGCAGTGCCACTAATTGATCATGAGGCAGTAATTAAAGTGAATATTGCCCCTACCAAGCTGAGTACATGTACAGTAAATGAACATACATTTCAATGAACAATTCACTAAAAATCTTTTTTTATTTATATATATTTATTTATATTTTTTTATTGGTCTTATAAAGTATTTTTATTTGTTGAGTTAGTGAATTGGTGGGTTTTTGTTATATGTGAGCCAAAATCATCACAATTAAAATAACCAAAGACTTTAAACTACTTTAGTCTGTGCGCACTGAATTTATTTAGAACACAAGTTTCACAATTTGACTTGAATTACTGAAATAAAATTTTCCATGACATTCTAATTTATTGAGATGCACCTGTGCATAAAAACAGAGCAAATCAGTTTGGGGAAGAAGATACTAAGTAGATAATAAGTAGAACATACTCCATGCAGCCACAAATCTAGTCACATATCTAGTTTATGTTTGCTCTTGTTTTGCTTAGTCATTACAATCACGTCGTTAATATTATACTAATACTCATATCCTTATATGAAGTATGCAGGTCTTTTTCAATGCAGGTTAAAAGTGCTTTGTATCCTTCGTTGTGCAAACTCACCAGACAGGCATGCTGTGCAGTCCATCCATTTAAGCAGCTGTCCGATGCTCAGCTCTCCGCAGTGGTTGGCATGGCAGGGCAGCACTATCTGGCTCATCTTTACCTCTGAAGGGTTGCGATGCTGTCCTTCAACCTCCGGTTGAAGGTTATGCAGATTCTCCATATGATGGGATTCTGATGCCATACTGATAGACTGAAGATTCAGCAGCTGAGCAAATAATATCCAAAGGTATTAGAAATTAGAGTTTTGCTTTTAATACTGCAGTCCCATTAAAAAGACAGTTTAGCAACACGTAAAACTGTGGGAAGGTCATTATATTGAATAACTAGAAACTTTGAATAACTTAGAAAATTAAACATTTTAATTTTGAGAATTATGCTCAAATTCTTACATGTTTGGAAAGTGCTATGTATTTATAATGGAGGCCTAAAAATAAATGTTGCATCCAAAATTCTCATTGATAAGAACAAAACAATACAAAAAAAACACGTTTACATTTGTCTGAAACACTGACTAGATCCTGGTCCATTTTTTAAATTAATTATATTGGCTTGGCAAATCAGAGCCAAATCATGATATTGGATTTGAACAAGCAACCGCATTTACAGGCTACTTTCCTGTTAATGTTAAAAAAACAATATATATATTTTATCATATTGTGATGAGTTGGCTGCCTCTCCCCTTATTATCACCATTACCCCGTCCCTTATTTGCTGCACTTCACCAGGCTCCCAACGGGAGTGGGTGCATGTGGGAGGAGGAGCGCGGGATTGGACAGGTCTGGCGGCGTGTGATGAGGCACACCTGATGTGAATCGAGCCTCGTCACCACTGCTGTTAAATTTTGAGACCTGTCTCTTCCCCCGTGCATGCACGCTGGTGTCCTCATGGGTCCAGGAAGGGTGTGTTGAGGGAATCCCCACGCCGCCAGAGATGTGAGTCGCTGGACCCGCAGTCCTGGCGGTGACTGCACACGTTTACAGCTGGCAGTCCAGGATGCCGGGGTGATTATTCCCTCGAGGGTGGTTTGGGAGATGCCAGGAAAAGATGCCTCCCCTCACGCCCTGGACCAGAGAGGGGAGCACATACGGATGCCAGATTCTGCCCCTTACCTGGACCCTTCCCCCTTAAACACTGCCCAACCTTCACTATTCCTGCAGCACAACAAGAACACCAGTTCCCCCATTTATTTTAGAGACTATTTCCCCCCTTGGACAATTTTTTTGTATTTTGTTTATAAAAAGCCTCTCCGATGCTTGATGCCACACCCACTGTGTCTGACGTTTGCTCCTCCTATCACACTGGTGGAGAATGTGGTAAGGCACAACTTAGACAGCACAGTTGGGCAACACCTGATGATCGTAAAGCCTAGGATAACCCACACCAGAATGGAGGAACAACAGAGACTCGCTCCCAGCCACCAAGCCAAGTCAAGTAGCTTTTTATTGTCATTTCAACTACATATAGCTGTGCAGTACATAGTGAAATGTTTCACATTTTTCCAGGACCTGCTGCTACATGAAGTCACACTTACAACAAAATACACAATACAAAGGAACTCACATACTGAGCTAAGACCATATAAAGTGCAACATGTGCAGACTAGTGGAAACAGCAGGGGAGTAGAGTGCAAACCCAGTGTGCAAACTAGTGCAAACAGTGCAAAGACAAAATCAGTGCAAGGCAAAGACATAATCAGTGCAAGAACACAAAATACAAACAACAATAAATATGACATGCAAGAATGCTAGTTGAACAGGAAGTCCATTCAGGTGTGGTTATTGAGGAGTCTGGTGGCTTGTGGGAAGAAACTGTTCAGCAATCTGGTTGTTAGGGCCCGGATGCTCCGGTACCTCTTTCAAGATGGCAGGAGGGTGAATAATGTGTGTGAGGGATGTGTGGGGTCCTGTGCTATATTGTGGTCTTTGCGGATGCAGCGTGTGGTGTAAATATCCGTGATAGAGGGCAGAGAGACGCCAATGATCTTTTCAGCTGTCCTCACTATCCTCTGGAGGGTCTTGCGATTCGATACAGTGCAATTCCCAAACCAGGCAGTGATGCAGCTGCACAGGACGCTCTCAATGGTCCCTCTATAAAACATAGTCAGGATGGGTGGAGGGAGATGAGCTCTCCTCAGCCTCCTCAAGAAGTAGAGGCGCTGCTGGGTTTTCTTGGTGATGGAGCTGGTGTTGAGTGATCAGGTGAAGTTATCCGCCAGATAAACACCAAGGAATTTGGTGCTCTTGACGGTCTCCTTGGACCCATCAATGGACAGCGGAGAATGGTCACTCTTTGCTCGCTTGAAGTCAACAATCATCTCCTTTGTCTTGTTGACATTCAGAGATAGATTGTTGGCTCTACACCAAGTTGTGAGCTGCTGCACCTCATCTCTGTATGCTGACTCGTCATTCTTGCTGATGAGACCCATCACGGTTGTGTCATCAGCGAACTTGATTATATGATTGGAGCTGTGCATCGCTGCACAGTCGTGAGTCAGCAAAGTGAACAGCAGTGGACTGAGCACACAGCCCTGAGGAGCTCCAGTGTTCAGTGTGGTGGTACTGGAGATGCTGTTCCCGATCCGGACTGACTGAGGTCTGCCTGTCAGAAAGTCCAGGATCCAGTTGCAGAGAAAGGTGTTCAGGCCCAGCAGGCTTAGCTTCTCTATAAGTTGCTGAGGGATGATGGTGTTGAATGCTGAGCTGAAGTCATTGAACAACATTCAGACGTAGTTTCCCTTTGAGTCCAGAGGTGAGAGGGCAAGATGAAGGGTTGTGGTGATAGCATCGCCCCTAGAGCGGTTGTTGTTTTGAGGCACGTTGGAATGACAGAGCTGCTCAGAGAGATGTTGAAGATATCCGTGAAGACATCAGCCAGCTGCTCTGCACACCCCTTTAGTACTCTGCCTGGAATGTTGTTCCGTGGGTTAACTCTATAAAGTGTTTTCCTCACGTCAGCTGTGGTGAAGCAGAGTACTGTACTTCACTTACCAAAAGGGGTAAGTGACGTTTGCTTTTGCTGTCATTCACCCAGTGGTTGGTTGAGCTTGTCGACTAATTCCCAGTTTCTCTGTCCCGGTGCGAGAAGGGGAATTGCCCGAAGAGAAACCCCTGTCCCGCCTGATGGGGTTGATGCTTGGGGAGGGAAATGTGACGAGTCGGCTGCCTCTCCCCTTATTTTCACCATCACCCCATCCCTTATTCATTGCCCTTCACCAGGTTCCCTGGTGTCCCCAGAGTGCATGTGAAAGGAGGGGCACAGGACTGGATAGGTCTGGCGGTGTGTCACAAGGCACAACCTAAAGTGAATCGAGCCTCATCACCACCACTGTTAAATGTCGAGCCCATGCATTCCCCATGTCCTCGTGGGTCCAGGAAGGATCCCGGACCAGAGAGGGGACTCCACAGGACTCCACCCCTTACCCAAACCCTACCTCCTTGAACACTGCCCAACCTTCACTACGCCTGCAGCACAATGAGGACACCAGTTCCCCCGTGTATTTTGGAGTGTATTTCACCCCCTGGACACTTCATTTTGTTAATAAAAAGCCTCTCTGAGGCCTGACACCATACCCACTTTGTCTGTTGTTTGCTCCTCTAGTCACAATATATATAAATTTATAATGGATTTATAATCCATACGTTATTTTACATTTGATATTTCCATTGCTGGATCTAAATGCCTAAACACCTAAAATCTACTATTATTGTTTGAAATTTGTTTATTGTGCACATTAACTGGTATCTATACTTTTATTTGCAGCATAAACTTGTTTGTTGGAAAAGACAATTACAGCGGACTATAACAAATATAACCAGGTTTCGTACAAGCAGCCTAAATAACCTGAAGTACTTGACTTTTTCTCTTTAAAATGTAAATCCTGAAAAAAACTTCAGAAACAGCCATTTTTTTGAATTTTTATATTTAAGGTGCTTGACCTATTGAAAAACAATGTTAATGAAATAAGTGGGGGGTTTTTTAGCAATTAGTGGTAACAATTTTTGTTGTCATAAAAAACATCTTTGTTAAACTACAAGTGTTGTCCAGACTTTGAAAAGGTTTCATTTATGTAACTGCATAAGAATATTCAAATAAATGAATTACATTTACACAAACTTTAATAAAGCTCAATATAGTAAGTATGCAAAATTTGTAATCTTCTAAATGAAAATACTTCTTAATCTTATTTTTATGGTATTGACAGACATAGCCTTAATGTACATCAACTTAATGCACATCAAACTGAATAAGGGACACATATTATTAATCTATTTTCATATTGTGCATATAATAGTACTCACATAATGACTCATAATGACTCATGTTCATTATGTAACTGCACAAACCATTGTGCTTGGACCCAGATGATGGCCTTGAGTTAAACCGCATTGTTTCAGTTACCTTCTGTGTCATTGCCCATAATGCTTCGGTGACAGGACTTTGAAATAGCAAACAATAATAGGCATAACTTATTTTGCATCCATTTAGCCATCTCTGTTGAAGCTGTTGTCATAGCCTATTAGGCTTTTATATAAGAATAGACAATAGCAAGAGTCGATAGAAAAATATTATAAAAACTATTACTGTTATATGTTTTTAGCAGCTCAAGAACGCCAGACACACAAGCACTCCGGCTCTTTTGCCCCAAGGTTGCACCAGCTCAAAGCCAACATCAAACTTAGTTCACCAACTTTAGCTTCTAGTTTGTATTATTATTTATTTTGTATGTTATTCTATATCATTCTATATCTACATCACGAGGTATGATTGTGAATTTTATCACATGTGCACAACAGTAGTCTGGTAACTACTTATTACTGTTGAATATTGCGCAATCTTCTGTAACCTCAGTGACACTCCTTAACGTTAACGCCCTTCATTTAAGAACAAAATCTTACAATATATGTAATACTTCAGTACATTCCTGTACCAATACGTCTACAAAATCATTTCAACATAAGAACAGATGTCATGTGCACTTGTATTTCTGTGAATGAGTTTGCAGAACGGCGAAAACAAGTTTAAGCGGCGACGTGGCTTGATGTATGAATATAAAGTATCATTCACGCCCTTACCGCGATCTGCCTAGAAAGTCTGCTTAGATTCAACACAGCAACCTTTCTCGCAAGTCTTCAACTCCAATGATAGACTTAAGCGTTTACGGAAGATCTTCGCGCATGGGAAGTCAGCAAAAATAACTCTTCTGTCGCCGCGTATAGTGTGCACTAACAAGTACGCGCACTAAGACCCCGCCCCGTGTTTCATATTAACATATGTTCTGTAAAGTTAACAACACTCTCCTTATGATCTTATGATTCTCATTTTATAAACAACAGCATACTTCAAACATAACAATGTTTGCAAACAGCACGGGATATTTTTGACACCTGCTGTTTATCGCTTAATTTGTTATCCGACAGGTGGCGCAACAAGTCTGTAAAAGCACAGGAAGGCGAAGTTTCGTTAGCATAACTGGCAAAGTTTAGATTCGAGATCAGGCTAGAATAGAAATTATTCCTTTTAGAGAAATATATATGTAGGCTATATATAAATATGAAGAGGTAACTACGTTTTTTTTTTGGTTGCAGTATATATATTTATGTGTGTGTGTGTGTGTGTGTGTATATATATATATATATATATATATATATATATATATATATATATATATATATATATATATATCCATATATATATGTAAATATGTTTGGGTAACTTTTATGTAGATATGGGGGCTAGTGAAGTCACATCTAACATGTTGATTGGTCTATAAAGCTTTCAATCATAAAGCACAGGTCCCCGCCCATAGTTCATGATGTCGCTGTGGCAGGGTCGGTTGAAGCGGATGGGGTCAGAGGCGGGCTACACGTTGACAGCTGGAACATAAGGAAGCATCGCAGTCAGGCGGGCAGACGCGTTTATGTTCAGCGCAAGTCATGTTCACGAAAGGTAAAGGGAACGCGGTGCCATCGGACGGGCAAGCTCGGGAAAAGTAAGCGTTGCTCTCTTTTTTCTCGCTTATTTACACGTACAGCTGATGTCGCGTCATGTTATGTTATGTTGTAACGTGATCTTGTTCGAAATTCAGTAATGTTGTTGTGGAATCTGATAAAATGTTGAAAAAAAAATCACTTTATAAGAGAATTTCGCAGTATTATTATTTGCAAATGTTCATGGTGATGTCGTTTATGTTTCTGTAGATACAGTATATAGGTGCAGGCAGTTGTTGTAGAATGCCAACTGCAATGTAACATTTTTTAGGACAAGAAAAAGACTATATGGTAACAAAGTATAGAGTTTTGTTGAATGGCTTCTGATTATAGTAAGGCATCTGTTCTGCCTGTACAGGTTGGCATTGTACGTCTATGAATATTTGTTACACGTGGGAGCTCAAAAATCTGCACAGACGTTTTTATCAGAGGTGTGTAAGTGTATCTGTATCATTCTTTTTAAGAGCACGTGTGCATGATCATGCACAATGTCTAATCTTGTTATGCATTGACTGTGTGTTAAAGTCGTCTGTTGTCTGTTTTCATTATGTCTAGATAAGATGGGAGAAGAACATAACCCTTGGTGAACCACCAGGTTTTCTGCACTCTTGGTGGTGGTGTGTATTATCTTCATTCAGTAGTTTATCAGTATTTAGCAGTATTTGGAATTTTTACAATGTTACGAAATTTAATCTTAGAATAATTTAATAGAATGGATAGCAGGCGGTGACATTATATAATACATTAGACAATATATAAGATAATTGGTGTTGTCAGAATGAGGGTCCAAACACAATCTACAAATGTTAATCAATTAACATCTTGTGAAGTCAAATGCTGTGTATTTGTAGGAAACAAATCAGTTATTAAAATGTTTTTAACTCTCATACAAGTGCATAATATCACTTTCTCCACTGATAAAATCATCTTGTCTGAATCAGGAGAGAAATTTCTAGACAAATATGTCATTAAATGTGAAAGGACAATTTAGGATGTCCTTTTTCACTGAAGGAAGCATTATTATGGATTATGCACATAACTTGAGGACTTGTGTTGTTTTTATCAACAGTTTGAACTCTGAATCTGATGATACTCTGCAGAGGATCAATAGTGGAAAAAAAAAAAAATTCTCCAAATCTGTTCTGATAAAGAAAGAAATACATCTACAGCTTGGATTTTTTTTTTAAATATTGTAAATGTTTAGCAAATGATCATCTTTGTTGCTTTAATATGCTTCCTTATTAATGTTAAGATTAGCGAGTCTAGCTACTGTGACAATGTAATATTTTCTCATTACAAACAATATTCTTATTACATAGTGTGTTTTGGGACCTGTACTGCGCAGCACCTGAGAGAAGGGACACGTGTGATCACTCCAGTGAAGCAAAGGCCTTCCATGACTATGTAAGTGATGCATGTCGATTTCTTTGCTAGCATGTTGTGACACAGAAAATCTGCTACATGAGATAAAGCCACTGAAATATACCTCTGTGCTGTGGTGTGAAGCAGACTATTGATTACAATTACGAGATGGTGGCATGTATGTTATTTTTGTTCCGGGTCTGCTTTGTTTATCTGGATTTTTTTAAAAGGTGAAAACGTGGGCTATTAAATATGCTTTTCCAGATTTGCGCAATTGATTTGAATTTGATTGTGAATGTGCAGTTGGTGTAAGCTTAGGAACATTTTCCTCACATTATACTCGTATTCTTGGGAATTAGGGGATTTGTATACTATAGCATACATGATGTTCATTGAATATGGCTTGAATGTCAGAATATTGATGGTATTATATAACATTGTACATCGAATGATTGTGTGTGCTGTACATGCTACCAAAACTCACTGCTGTGATTCCAGAAAGTAACAAGCTCTAAAATCTGTTTTTTAAGTCTTGAGTTGCACAACATGCATCACAGCAAAGATGTGTTAGTCTTATTAGATTTAAAAATGCTTTTTCTTTTTGTTTAGCTAGTGTGTCCCCCCTTTATTATTGAGGTTACTGTGATCACAATGGCTTTGGGTTTGAACAGCATAAAAGGAAAAAAAACTTCTGTTGTTTGAAACAGAAACCAGTCTTACACAAATCTCCCTAAATCCTAGAGTTTTAAAATGCTGTACATGTTCTTAGGCTGGATTAAGTTGAGTAAGCTGTGAGGATTTATTTTGTAGTTATGGAGCTTTGGTCCCTCCACAACAGACTCTTACCAAGTTGCATAATTTTACTCCAGTGCAATGGTAACGGAATTACAATTCAAAGTAGGAACCCCTTTAAAATACTATAGAGCCATTGAATGCCGTTTGACATTTGGTCAATACATAATTTCTGAAAGAAATTAATGCTGTTATTCAGCAAGGGTGCATTAATCAAAAGTAATAGCGAAGACATTTATAATGGCACAGAAATTTCTATTTCAAATGAAGCTGTTCTCTTGAAGTTTCTGTTAATCAAATATTAATATTACACAGAACTGCCTTTTTTAGCCTTGATAATAATGCAAAATGTTTCTTGAGCAGCAAATCAGCATGTTACAAAGATTTCTAAAGGATCATGACATAACATGAAGACTATAAAATATAACTATAATAATGGCATCAGGAATAATTGTAAAATATATTAAAATAGAAAACTGTTATTTTAAATGGTAATAATATTTCACAGTATTACTGATTGCACAGCATTGGTAAGCATAAGAATCTTCTTTCAAAAACATTTAAAAACAGTAGTGCCACTCAACTTTTGAAGTTTGCGTTTCCTTTACATAGTTATTTTTTGCAAGATTTGATCAGTCGTATGCCATTTAAACAGCAGGCAGTTCCTCCAGGACCGCCTGGCCCTTTAAAACCTGAAATGGTGATCAATGTGGTGGAATGGGGGAGAAGATCTTACAAGATCTGATAATCTGGTAAAGTACCCTATTCAGTAGCTTGACTTTGATGGCAGTTAAATACTCGTAGGTTTCCTGTCATATGTTGTTGTATATCAGGAATGTAGCATAAATTGAAGGTTTGCTTTGTTGTCACCCTAGACTAGTGGTTTTCAATGGTGGTCCTGGGAACCCACTGCTCTGCAAATTTGATATATCTCTTAGCTAACACACTCAGTTCAGTTCATGGAGCTCTTACCTAATGAGTTGATAATCTCAGTCAGGTGTGTTAAAT
Organism: Puntigrus tetrazona; assembly: GCF_018831695.1. Lineage (NCBI taxonomy): Eukaryota > Metazoa > Chordata > Actinopteri > Cypriniformes > Cyprinidae > Puntigrus > Puntigrus tetrazona. The sequence goes on from NC_056700.1 coordinate 7,129,605, forward strand.
AAGGGAGACGTGGGACCCAGAACTAGGATTGAAAACCCCTGCCCTGAGTTGTCAGAGTTTTTTTTTTTTTTTTTTTTTGAGGTATTAATCAAAATCTTGGTGGATCAACAGCTGAATGCAAAAGAATTGAGAAAACTATTGATGTGATTGTCACTGCTCTTTTTCCCTCACATCATAGATGTTGATGTGGTAATCAGTGTTCACCCATTGGCCAAGTGTGAAGACATCCAGTACCTTTTGTATTCTGTAATAATATAAACATGGATTGATTGTTTTGGTCAGTCATAGGCTGAAAGAATCCAATGCTATGGTCACACTTATTATTTCAGTCTTCTGTGTTTCCTAAGGCCCTCCTTAGACACTTGAGTTTTTCTGTCACAGTGGGATTATTCCATTGACTTCTGTTGTTTTCGTACTGAGTTAATCATATTTAAACGCAATAATACCCTAAACATAACTCTGACTTAAATATCACACAAATAAAAAGGTTCAAGTTTTTTGTTTGTTTGTTGTTTTTTGTTGTTTTAATATTGAATATTTAACTGTGCAGCTTATTTTGTCTGTTTTTACATTTACTTTATAAAGAGATGGTGTGCAAGGAAAAAGAAGAATTAGGACAATGAATACGACTAATAAATTGTATGAAAACAAGGGAAAAAATAATTAAAATTTGGCCATGATTACGCTGAAATGTGTGGGAGCTAATTACGTTACAATTAATAAAATATTACCACAGTTTAATGTATAACCTTTTTAATTATATTGTATATCTTTTGGAAATCTTTTGTGTAATAAATCTTTTTTCACATTTCTGGATTTCTCAGCAGTGGAAGTCATCATAATCAAAAATCAATATATAAAATACTTTTGAGTATTTACATTGCGGATGGCTGTTAAAGTTTGTGTGAAAAGGGTCCATTTTTGTCAGGACTAGTCAGTCCAGACACACCAAGTGTGGAACACTCCAGTTTTCATTTAACTATTGTTTTATGGCTTCAGATTAGTGCATGCATTTTACAATGCTTGTTTCCACAACATCAAAATTATGAAGGTCTTTGAAACCATGGAAACGTTTGTAATTGTACCGTGGGGCTTCTTTTAATGTACATTTACTCAAATGTTTCCAGCACTGTCTGTGTTTACAGCTCATGGAACAGCAGGGGAATGGAGAATACAGGAAGGAAGTGAACGACAGAGAGAGAAGGAATACAGGCGGGGGGGAGGGGTGTTGGGTCAGGCCTTGGCTCAATACTCAGCTATTATCCTGTGTGCTGCAGATAAACAAAACAAAATGAGGGCCAGGAAAAATTCTGGGCCCAGCATTTGTGTTTTCATATACAAGTCCGGGACTTGGAGCACGTATCTCTCTTTAAGTGTGCGTGTGTGTGTAAGAAAGAGAGGGTGGGTTAATTAGTTTGCTCGATGATAAGAAAGCCCCTGTTCTTGGCTCGGTTGTGTAGACACGCTGCAACAGGAGTGGTTAGAAATGCAGTTCTCTACTTTTGAGCTATTCCAGGAATTTCCTTCTCTCTCTATGTCTCTTTCTTTTTTCCTGACTGTTGTCTTGCCGGCTAGGTTGAGTAGGGGGTATGTCTTTTAGGGGGTTGGAATTTAGTGCCGTGTTATTTAGGCCAGGCTTAAGACCCACAGTTGCTGATTTGCCTGAATTCCTAATGGTATTGTGGAGTTGTAGGTGAAAAGTTTTGTCTCCATTTAAAAAAAGAAAAGCTGTTATTGATGTTATTTGTGAATATCAAGTATCTATAATTAAGATCACAGATTTATTGGTTTCACAATTTACTAAACATAGAATTTTGCATTACAGATTTTTACAATGTCTATGACAGTTTCTCTCTAACTTTACTGACAATTTTCGTAAACTTGTTAAGCACCAACACACCTACAACACACAATTGGCCAGACTTTCATTTCATGCCCAAAATCACACATTGTAAGCTAAACTCCTACACTAATTATCAAACTGCAATAATAAACTATAACACAATAAATACACTGTCTAAAAAAAAAAACATCACAAACATGTCTCAGAATCAAATGATCATTCCAAAACACTAACACATGTTCTCTTTCAACAGGGACATTTTGTCAATCATAACACAATGTCATAAAACCATCAGATGGATGTACAGAAACGTATACAATAGTATATTTAATATTTTATATATGCATTTGGCTACATGTTCTTATCCACACCTGATATCTTCTCTGGCAATGTATCCTTTGGTATGCCTTATCCACCCCTCACAGTTTTCAGCTGTGATGTATTGGCCTGCAGCATTGCATTACATCCTGGATGGACAATGGTCAAAAACCTTCCAGCTCCATCCTGAGAAAAACTCCAGTGAAAATAGTTCTATAGTTGAAGGCCAAACTGAAACAAAATCATCATGTCTCTGAGCAACACACAGCAATTGTTTTGTTGCAAACTGAATCAATGACCCTGTTTACACCTGGTATTAGTGTACTCACTCCAGGTGTTTTGTATCTTGCCTGAGGCCAAGAGTAGCTTGTTTATTGACTACTGACATTAGTCGATAAAACACAAGATATAACAGGTAGATACAACCACTGTCATAATTTATTCAAAAAGTATCAATATTCCAAGTCTTCTGAGGCAAAACAATTGATTTGTCAAAGGAGAATAGAGGCTCCCAGTTTCTGCACGCAAATTCAAAAAACTGTCGCCAAAAAAAGCCTTACGTCAGCCTCGGTTTTTAAATGCTATTGGCTCTTGTGTGTCTCTTGATCAATTGGGGCAGGTTATGGGATGGTTCAGGAGTATGTTTTTAAATGAGATGTGAGTGTGGTGTTTTATGTAGAATGCATGCTTTGTAAATCTGGACATACTGTGTTTATTATGTTGTCATTGTCATGTGATCTACATCATTATAAACCTGTCCTGTGGCCTCAAGGAATAGTAAGAGGCCATTCACAAAAAAGTGGAAAACACCAGCTCTTCTTTCCAACACGCTCGGGAGAATGCACTACAGTGGCTTCTGCCCTTGCTAAGCAACCATGACCTGCTCTCTCCATGATGATGCAGAAATTTCAGCAATCCAGAAATAGCAGCAACCCTGCTAACAAAATTATTTAAAAATGGGTTTTGCCTGTATAGCATTGATTAGCTGTTCTTTCATCTTGGCTGAGCTTTGAACAGTGTTACGGTGAAGAGTGAAGCTGGTTCTTGTCGTATGACCTGCTGTGCTCTTGTGGCATTGTGAAAAGTTGAGATGTTTTTATTATCATCTCACTGAGGCACAGACGTTCCTGGAAAGACGCGTTACACAGTGCATTTGAAATAACAAACCTGAGTGCACAGAAGACATGATATGAACAGCCCCTAATGGCTCAATTGGATGCACACTTAAGAATTTCCCTTTTTTTTTGTCTTTTGTCACCTCCTGCTAGCAAAATAATTAAACCTGCTTATAATAATTAAATCTTCATCACTAAATGGAAATTCACAGACATGGCATGATATAAAAAGTGAAACCAAAGTGTAGTTCTGTGAAACATTATTATTATTATTATTATTATTTTTAAATTAATTTCACACAATTTACACACGCAATCACAGCAAAACACAGACTAGAAGAATATAAAGGCTGTGTGCGCTTCTATATGAGTAACAAAAGATAAGCAGTTAATTATCATGACACGTAAAGCATTTCTGCCTGTACACCTCTTTCTATTATCTCACCTGAATGTAGTTGTTTAGAGAGGATATGGTTGCCATAACAACAGCCCAGGTGGCAGGTGACCTGGGTGGTCTGCCTCGAGCGAGCACACTGTGTCTGTGTCTGCCTGCCGAAGCTCCCCTCCCCCTACTCTGAACAAGCACTGTCTCAACAGTTAGCTTTATGAATTCAACAGTAAAAACTGTTTTTCAGCTCCTGCTGTTAAAATGCTCAGGGCATACCCCTAAACTAACCTGGGGTCTTTATGTATCGTTGGTTTGGGAATCTCAGCATAGACATAATTCGCCTGTATTGAATAATCAGTAATAAATGATATGAGCCTTTTTTTGGACTGTTTGAATGAGTGCAGATTAATGGTCCCATCTAGTGTTTATAAATAAGATGGTATTTCTCATTTACTGAATCTCTTTGTCAATCCTACTGTCAGTCCTTCCCTATTTGATTTAAATAAAAGTGGTTATTGCTTGATTAAAGGTCTGTCTGTGACTTTGGAGCTGGCAAATCATATTATAGAATTGGACAGTGGCAGCTAGTGTAGTAAATTACTTTTTAAGGGTGACTAGAGCATTCCATCCATCATTAGAGGAGCGATACTGCTGATAGGTAAAGAAAACCCTTTATGTTGCAAAACACTTTGCACACTTTATAAACTGACCTCATGAAACCATATAAATATCTCATGACCTGTGACTGAAGTAATAATTAAGAGCTCATGCACAGATGTTCTGTAATAGGTGACACAGATTATTTTTATTATTATTTTTAATTACTTATATCATTCATTATATATAATAGGTTATTTTAATATGTGAATTAATTGATTATCGGTCATACCATGGAAATATTTTATTTATTGGCATCGAAGACCAATCAGTAATTTCTGTTTTTGTGTTCTCATCCACCAGGCAAAATTCATGTACACACAAAATTCATGACTTCGTGATTCTGTTTGCATAAACCGTTCAATTGTGCACAACTGTTCATTCGTAACTCTTTCTCTTAGAGCCTTGTTTTCAGTCTTGTAGTTGAATTGCCAGTAATGGCGCTTTTATCGGGGAGGTCAATTGGACAAGGGCATCATAGAGCTCCCATAAACTGCTCTCCCTGGCTAATTACCCCATCCTCTGAGTACATTCTAGAGCTCTTTGGAGTCTCTCTGCCTATCAAACGATTGCTCAAAATAGTCTTTAGGTCAAACATTGTGCATGGATTACAGAACCTTGTCTTTGAATAATTTATTGGCCAAGGAAAATGTTTACAAGCTTATGAAAGAAAGCCATGCAGTGAAAGCTCGAGTGTGGGATTGACAGAAGATGTGGACAGAGTACCTGTACTCTGTTTTCTTAAGACCTCTTAGTTGCTCACCATCATTTTTAGGCCACGTTATTTGCCAGGTACTATTATTGTAAAGTAAGTTGCGTCATTTTTGCCAAATGAAACCCGTGGGAGTAACGGCACAGTGCAGTCAAGACATCATGCAAACCCCTTGGGTCTGGTGAGTGTGTCTTTGCCACTTATGTCCTGTTAATGGTTACTTGCAGATTCCCCTAGGAATGGAATGTGAAAGCAGGCATGCTCACAGCAGCTTTGGATTTTAGAGTCCAGTTCACATTTTGAGTGTGAATGAGATCAATTGTTCCGATGCTCACAGGAAAAAAATTAATTGCTTGATTATCACTGATCTGAGAACTTACTTACTTACTTACATGCTCTCAAAAGTGCAAAAGCTGTTATTGAGGGAGTACCTTTTTAAAAGGTGCAAAAATGTACCATTTAGGTATGAATATATACATTTAAGTATTAATCTTTAATGCATAATAAGGGGCAAAATACCTTTTGAAAGATTTTGTCTCAGTGCTTTTGAGTGTATATGTACTTGACTGTAAAGAGTCATTTAGACGATATCTCTAAATCAATTATCTATTGTTATTTTGTTATACGAGTTTAAAAAAAAAGTTAGTACAACATGGCCACAATTTAATTAAAATAAGGAAACAAATAAACAAGAGAACATGCTACAATATTTTTTTTCCCTGCATGTGTACCATACTATACAAATAAATGTTGTGTGTTTTACCTTGTCTAACAAGCACAAACTGTGGAATGTGACAAGCCATAAAGACTGAAACCCATGAGAAAATATAAAATAATTGGGTTATGTTAGGCTAACAATGCTATCTGATTTTTGGTAAGTAAAACAGTAAATAGCACATATAGCATTTTTGTAGCATTTTTGTTCCCCAGTAAAAGATGTGAAAATAGAAATTGTTTTGAGTGGAAATGAGAGTCATTCCAATATAATGAAAAGCTGTTGTGTGTGCTTTTTTTTTTTTTTTTTTTTTTTTTTTTTTTATCAGACCAACTTTTTATTAAATGAACCATTTGTCTGACTTACACCCAGGAGCGTGTAACAAACCATGAAGAATTGAACAGTCTGCAGAAAAATACCGTCTTTTATCATTTCACTTCAATAACAGGAACTTCGCTTACAGCAGGAGATCTGATGTCCGACATAGATTGTCTTGAAATGTATTATTGAAGCGGTGTCAGTGGCTGTAGTGGTGGTACTTAAACTTCTCCAAGAGTGTTTCACTGTGTCGACATGGTAAAGCACAGCACAATAAACACAAAGCTAACATAAATCTTGAGCAGATGCCTCCTAACTGAAAGGATTGTGGGTGAAGAAAGGCTAAGGCCCTTTAGGACTGAGAAAGACGAGCTACAGAAGATTGCAGCAGATGGAGAGAGTTTCTCTTCTTGCCTGAAGCTCCCTGATGCTGTATACAAGCACTGACTCCCAAAGGAACAACTGTCAATAGCCATTAAACTGCAAGCCTATCCGTTTTCAGTATTACAGTGTCCTGATGGAGTCGTTCTTGACAGTAATGGTCTTTATGGTCATGGGCAGAAATCGCTGATCTCTTTGTTGATTTTGTCTGAATGACTTCAGAGATATTGAATTGAATTGCAGAGATAATGCAGATCAGACGCTTATCTTCAGATCGGAGGCAGAGATCTATACTACAGCTTACAGTATCATATATCAAATCTGGTCTCTTTTGGGCTCCTGTGTCCTAATGTAACCTCCCAATTTAAAGACTCTTGCATCACAAAAAAAAATCTCTGTCATTTGTCTGTCTGGCAATCATTAATGAATCTCCAGGGGAACTGCTAACATTAGACAGGAGGTGTTGCCCCAGGCTGGGGTCAGAACTGATTCTTTACCTTCTCCCATTTTTTTCCCTCCCCCTGTTATTTAGCTACATGAACCAACAGGGGTGTTAGCCAGTGTTTACATATTTGGTAATCTGAAACATTTCCAATGACATAAAATAGCATAACATGAGCATCTATAATAAAGTAAAATAATCCTTGAATAATACACACGTAAAATTTAATGGACTGTCATCAATTAAAACATGCATAAAATGTGGTTAAAATAGATGATTAATTATTGAATTATTATTTGGGTTAGGGTTACATATTGTTATGTTATAAAACTGTTCTTACTCAACTCCAGTTGGATATGACTGAATATAGTAGCTTGCTTTTGATGGATTCAGTTCATTCAGTAAAGGATTTGTTTGTACAGTGTTTCCTTGGTGATTTCTGTCACTTGTTCAGTATTTCATAATCATTCATTTAACCCCTGAATTGTTGGGTCTCATTAGATCAGATGTATGGATGGCATCATATTAAGGGGCTTTGTCGGATGGCACTCTGTGATGCTTCTATTCAGAGCTGGCCAGCACTCCATGTGGAAAGTAAATGTGTGAATAAGCAAACCAGTAGCACCTGTCCAGACGTGACAGACAATAGGAGGACAACGAATGTGTTTTGACTGTTAAATAGACTCTGTGTGATAAGTTGGATGCAAAGTAGATTTTACACTGTAACTAGAATGAAATGTAATAGGACATTGGGCAGATCGTGGAATTGTCAATTGAATCGTCAATTCCATTTTTTATTCATTACTTTTTTATTGTTTATTAAAATAATAATTTAAAAAATATTTTAAAAAGTGGGCTTTTTTAAAATCTGATTAATCAAATGAATTAAGCCAATGAATCGAATATCAAAATAACCTAATATAATAATCTAAATAGTTTTAAATGCTTTCTGCACAAAACAGTACCACTGTAATACAGTAATTTATACAGGGGGTTACTGTAATTATTTCCTTTTTTTATACTTGGATTGAATTTGTCATTTAATAATTAAAAATATACATTTATGTTACATAACAGTATTGGCAATAGGAAATAAAAAAAAATAAAAGGTTTTCAAAACATTTATTTTGAAAATAAAAGCTAAATATTATGGGGGGTTATGTTTTCAGTGCAATTAACAATACAGTAATCTTATTTACTCCAAATGTGGTCTAAAAACCTTCTACAGAAATATATTTCACAGTAGTGCTCTTTTGCGTTATGTTGCCGGTCGCATTTACTTTCTTGTTTCTGGGACCACTTTCAGGGTTAAAAAATTCAATTAAAGACTAAAGTTCATAAAAGCAAAGTTAAATAAACAAACTTATGAATGGTCAGATACATGTATGTCAGAATGTCATGAAATAAATGAAATGAAAGTATCCTTGTGAACACAGTTGTTTGTGTCTTAAATTGTTGTAAACAGCAGAGAAAAATTGTTTATCTGCATATTAGATCCATGTGTTTAGTTTTAAAGTGATAGCATACTAGTAAACCTTTTCATGCTAATAAAATAACAAAAAAGAAAATCTCACTGCTCTTAACTGAATCACTTTATGAATAAACCTGTATTTAATTTAAGTGTTTTTGTAATATACAATTTAAGTAGTATTTTTTTTTTAGTGCTTGAAGTTTTTCAGGGAGGTTTATTTTATTTTGTCTTTGTCCTATTATAGTCTATTTCGTATTGGAACTATTGTTATCTAAACTAATTCATTTCCGGCATTTATTTGTCTTTTTTTTTTTTTTTTTTTGCTTATGATTGTTAAGTGGCACTTGAAAAGTAAACAAAAGCTTAAAACTAACGTAAATTCTGGACTATAAAGCGCACCTGCATATAAGCCGCATCCGCTCTATTTAAAAAAAAAAATAAAAAAAATAAAATAAACAAGCCGCACCTGCATATAAGCCGCATCCGCTCTATTTAAAAAAGTTTTGCTCTTCCCGCTGCCTCCTCCAGCGTCTCACCATAGAATCATTGACGCTAAGCTTCCGAGCAGCAGCGCGGTTTTCTTCTTGTATAGCGAGATCGATGGCCTTCAACTTAAAACTTGCATCATACAAACTTCTTCGTGTGGGTTCCATGATGAAGGGGTGAGGATTTGAAAAGATAGTTTGACAGGATTGGTAATTTGTCGTCCTTCTATCCGCTTCTACCGACTTATATCTGCTAAAGAGGAACTAGCGTATTCTTCTTGAACTAACGTATTCTTCTTTGCATTTATTTTGTCTTAGTTTTGATTCTAATTCCGGTTAGAGCGCCCCTAGCGGTGGAAAAAAATCTGCAGAATAGCCGCTCCTTTGTATAAGCCGCATGGTTCAAAACCTATGAAAAAAGTAGCGGCTTATAGTCCAGAATTTACGGTACACACAAATTTGCGGAAAACAAACAAAACCTTTTTGGTCATACATTTAGTCTTGGATCATTATAATCACAGTTAAAACCACAAACATAGCACCTCAATACATTTAGTATAAACGCATTAAACGCTATAGTTTAATCACAAATATTATATATTATATAAAATTTCATAACTACCGTCAATACATTTAATACATGTCTACATTTAATAATATAATAAAATTGGACACGAATACCCACATTTCTGGCTCAATACCATGGTGCAGATACTGTTACTATTGTAAATCTATGGTAAATTGTGGCAAAATGTGGATTAAAAATCTCCTGATTATCGTTGCGAACAGTTTTTCTCCTGTCAGCGCTGTGCAATATAAATATGTTATTTCAGCTATTTCAGTTTAAAATCTAAAATGTCATGTACTGCCCGTTTATTTATAACTAATTGTATTATTGTATTGTCTAATGCATAATGCAGTCTGCAGTGATGCTATTTACATTTACATCAAAGACATTATTAGATTTTTTTTCTCTGACCTCTAGCCCTGTAAAATTTTACATTTGAAACACTTGCAACAAGGTTGGTATAGAACATGTTTTTAGAGAAAATATCAGAAACATTTAAGTTGCGCGGTATATAATTTATTACCAGGCATACCACTTTTGAATTTGCCCAGTCGAAATTATGTATGGATAATAATTCCTGCTGTGAAAAGGGTGAAATTATATGCAATAAAATGCTTTTGGTTAGAGTAGTAAATGAATAACTAGTATATAAAATAAGTGCAAGATTGTACATATGCATGTATAAATTAAACATTTTCTGGTACATTTTCTTGTCCTTTGTGTAATATATCTTATCACTTCCAATAGAAATACACCTGAAGTGGATTTCATGGGCAAAAAAGACACGTTGTAGTTATGTCAATTTCAATTATTAAAAAAGTGAAATGATGAATTTTTTTTGGAGCAATATATTCAGCAGCATCTATTGTTCATCTGATTTAGTCATTATTGCACAAAACTGTGAATGCTCAGATAAAAGATTCTGTAAGTTGCATTTTATTGCAACTGGTATGGGTACATTCCATTTTCACTGAAGCTTTATAGTGCTTCCACATCTTACGCTTCTTGGTTACACAGCATGTGAGTGTGGTAGCATTAATCCATAGCTATTTCATGTCATATTTTCAAGGTCACAGTGAGAGCCCTTAAGTTTTACAACATGAACTCACTCGTCTTTTCAAATATCTTACAAACGTGTCACCAGTGAGATCAAGTACCTCTTACCACAGGATCAAACGAATATACTAGTTTTCACAATCATGTAGCCAGATGGGTCTTGTGTGGTCTGAGGTCAGAGCCAGACCAGGATTTCATTCAGTATTGAGAGAACTCAAAGTGTGTCATTGCCTGTCTGTGGTGCAGGCCTGCTCTTTCAAGTGCCATCTAATATGTGTCGTCTGAGCTCCACAACCATATCAAATGAGAATGTGTGAGGTTTTTGTTACACAAAACATTGTAAGTCAATATTATGACTATCACATCCATATGAGAATGACTAGATGCAGGAAAAAGAGGAAGCTTGTCAGTTGACTGGTCGTTTAAACTGATGGGTGGTGCTGTAGGCGTGTACTGAGATCCCCACAGGGGTTTGTGATGGACTGATAAGTGAGACTGGCTCAGGAAGTCAGTTATCTGAATGGTCAACAAGAATGGTGATCAAGCCTTGTACTCAGTGGTGTAGTCCTGAAAAATAGTTTTTTAGTATTATAGTTCATAATCATAAGTGTGTTGTGCAGTTTCAGAAATTTAGGCCCCTTAGTCTTAATTTAGTCTTAACTTTGAAAGTGGTCCTCAGATTCGAGAAGGGAAATGCAGCTTTCATGACTGACAATGTAAGTCTGTCTGTCAGTCTGTTACTTTGATGATCAATAATATCATAGTGTTAAGTCTTTGAAGTCAAAATTTTTCCGGTTCAAACCTCATAAGGGGTGATCCTTAACAAAAACAGTTTCACCCAATCTCAAATTAATCTTGAATGCCTAAAGGATTAGTACTGCATGATCTCACTTCAGTCTTGGAGCCCATATAAGGTGTTCCACCCTCATTTATGTCATGAAGAGCCATGATCAAAATAAAAAATTCTCCAAAACTTGCACAAACCTGGAAGTACAATTATTATTATTTTGAACAGAAATACTTGTTTTTAAAAACTTTGTCCATACTTTAACAGTGTGAACAACTCTGAAAGCATGAAACAGCATTGTAACCTCCCCTCCACCCAATGAAGCTTCAAAAGGGGTTTTTTTAACATCGATGCAATTGAATGTTTTTGGGTTACCTTAAGAACTTTTCATTGAACAGTACAACCATGTTTTTCTTAGTGCGATGGTCATTTGAATAATCGAAACAGTATTTTTACCACTATAAAAAAATTGCATAATACTTTTTACCATTTTTTTAAACTATATTGATTATGTTGCTAAAAATGTTTTTTTTTTTTTACAAGCCAGGCAGCCATCTGGGCATGCAAGAGCAGGTCCCATCTTACTGAATGGGCAAGCATCTGTTCACCACACTTAAATTTCAGATTTGTATTCACAGATGAAATCTTATAGCAACGGCCTCATAAATGTTTTGAGACATGAAACATTAATAATACAAATTTTTATTTTTGCTATACCCAAGTATAACAATATTATGCTTTGTTTAAGAGTTATTTCTCCGAAAAACTTTTGCACATGACTTTTGTTGCATGTAAAATAAATGATTATTGATGTTTTCTTTTGTCTAATTAGATGCCATTTGGCCCTAATATCTAAAAGCTACATTTTGGACCAGATTTTTTTAGTTGTACTAAAATCATAAAATTTCAGTTACTTTATAGTACTTCTATTACTTCGCTATATGCCTTCATGCCTTTTCTTGTTTAGCGGTGTTGTTCTGTATCAACAAAATACATTGAAGAGTGCTTTTCTTTCAGGCAGTTTTCTCCCGAACTGATTGTGGGTAAATATTGAATTTTTAGTCTTTAAGGAATAAATGTGCTTCTCATCAACAGACTTGCCGTCTCATGTTTGTCTCTGCTGGATTTGGGCATCAATCCACAGATCCATCACTTTTCCAACCCAATGCCATTTTATATCTAGACTATTTTGGAGTTTGTTAATCTCATCAGTTAATCTCTGTTTGTGGTATTTGGTCATGGTGAGAACAACAGTGTTCACAAAGGAGATTAGTTTGGGCTGCTGAGGAAATGCCCTAAATTATGTCCCTCTGGCCTAATTCAAGGGTCTGAGAGGATTGTGAAGTGTTGATAAACTGTTGCTAGAGCAATACGTGTAAGTGTTTAGATAGACCCACATGAGGATGTAGAAAGAGATGTCTCTTGATGCATATTCTGTCTGTACTTCCAGAGCTGAGCTTTCTGAGGACCTTGATAAGCTGGCCAGAAACAAGGCAACCCAGGCACATGAAAAATACAGTTTGCATTAAATAGCTTTTTTCATGTTGTGCTGTGGTTTTTAAAGTGAAATGTCTAGTAACCGGCACTAAAAAAGCATGTTCAGTTTCTCTTTTCACCCTGATCTAACACAACTTTAAGCTTTTTGCCAAACACGTTTAATGGTTGTACCCAAGCACTTAAATAAGAACAAGTTAAATAAGAAAACCTGTACATAGAGCTGAATATGTGAAGCAAACATTAAACTTTGATATTCTGCTTTGATATTCTTAATCAAAATTAACAAAAAGAACCAAAACGATGACGGCTCAATACAGCAGTCTGCTATAAAGCATAAATGTGACTTTATTTTGAAGTTTTCAGCGTTATCTCCACTTTTCAGTTGTATCAAGATGATCTGCTTAAAGGGATTTCTGTGTAAGATGTCGCCTCACCTGTCTTAAGTCTCTTAAGCCCTGACCTTTGTTGTAATCAGCTTTCACACACTGACCTAGGAAAAGAATGACCAGCTGTTCCCCCACCCAGAGGTCCCTCAGAGAAAGACTGAGAGCAAGTGATGACGAATTATGCAGCTTTACACAGTTAATAACATATTAATGCAGTTTAGTTTGACAGATGCTGCCAAAGTCTCAGATGCTGTTGACATAAAGCCTGGTCCACACAGAAGCATTTTATTGACCTCAGTCTTATATAACGTTTAAAGGTGACTAACTCCTAATTAAAGCTGCAGTCGTAAGCTTTTTGTCGCCATCTATGTTAAAAACGTGGTATTTCTTGGTGTTCCTCGTGGAATTATATCCCATGCATGGGTTGTGCTCCGGCGTGGCTCCAGCGCAGATGAATCTATTTTTGAGGCGAATGTGTAGCTGTCAGTCACCGCACTTGATGGAATCCTGTACATGGTAATCACAGATTTTACACTATGTCTTGGAATATATGTATATATATATACCCAAATATGAAAAAAAAGAAAAAATTTCCCCGGGTATTGTCATATGAACAACTAAATGGTTTGCCACACTTTGAGCTGACCAGCTGAGGAAAGAAGCATTACAATAAATCGTGATCAATTAGCTCATATCACATCAAACTCTGCAAATTATTATTATTGTAATTTATTTTCAAATTTTTTATCTTAACAACATCAGTATTGTTTGACTATGACTATATTATATAGTGTAAATGATCTTTTAGCGTATTTAAATTTCTGTACACTGATCTTGTCACATCATTTGAATTTCATATTAAGAAATTCCTTTTAACAAAAAAATTGAACTATGCTCCCTTCAAAATCCCTTTCTAAAAATATGAATATAAATGGAATATAATTTAATGTGTTTCAAATAGGCCTAATCCTTTCTTACAGTCCGCCATTAATGATTTTTTTTTTTTTTTTTTTTTTTTTTTTTACATTTAATTATTCCAGATGCTGTGATAATAGGCAATAATTAAATGACGCGCCTCCTGCAGAATGAGGCCATAGCTTGTACTTGCCAGGACAGCTTCTTTGTTTACAGATGTGACGTAACGATGCAGTGCCATGCTCGAATTTCCCGCAAAAACCTACCTGTACCACTCAAGTTAGAAAACATTATTACAAGCTAACTGTTGTGGATCAGGCTAAAGTTAGGTGATAGTTTTGAACACTGGCTGGCTATGTATATTCTCCAATACTGATTTTGGATCATTGTTAACCCAAAACATTTACGGACTGCAGCTTTAAGATCATAAATGCTACAGTAATAAAGTGGTAGCCCGTTTCTATTATGCTCACAAAGTCTGCATTTAAAGGGATAGTTCACCCAAAAAGAGCTTCTGAGCTTCCCATATCAAAGTCAACTCAAGAGTTTAAGTTTCAACTCACTGTTGGTTGAAGCCCTTTATTGAAAAGGGCCCCAGAACACACAAAGAAAAATAATTTTTAAAAAAAATAACGTATTTCTCGTTATACATCATTTAAATTAAATTGATTTTGAAATATTTGAATATTCAGGGTTTTTTTAATGAGCCCAAATACTCAAATACAGTATTTTTGAAAAATCGGTTTAAAACAGTGGAAAACACGTCTGTTGTACATCTTTTGTAATGTTATAAATATCTGATTAATGTAATGCATTCTTGATAAATAGATGTGTAAATGTCTCTACAAAACTTTTACTGACTCCTGACTACTGACTCTCTCTCTCTCTCTCTCTTTCATTAAAGAGTGCTGCTGCAGCACCCAGTCCAGTCCTAGGCAACATACCTCCCAGTGACAGCATTCCAGGTGGACCCATGCCCCCCGGATTCTTCCAGGTGGGTTATTCCTACTCACCCTCTCCATAAACCGTCTATAACAATCTATTTACAAGCCCTCAGGTGTACAGACACGTGCTGCTGGTTCACAGAAAAACCATTATGCCACAGTCATCTGCCAAGCTGGGTGTCTGCAGGGAACCAGTCTGATTGCGACCATTAGCCACTAATGGCAGGCAGGGTTATGCTGCAGTAGTCTTGCTGTTGCTCTGTTGAGTAGCACTAAATGTGTTGGTGGGATGTACCTTCAGCTGTGGAGTTAACACTTTATCACTTTATAAGCTTTCTGAGAGAGTGATCATAATATCATTATAAGTTCTAGGAAAATATTTATGGATGGGAAAAATGTTTATAATTATATTTTCTAAGGAAGCATATGGAGAAATGTTTGTCAGACCAGCTGGAGTCATGACCCTTGAAGAGGGATTTTGTGGGAATGCAGCATGCCACAGATTGTCAGATTTTGAGACCTGCAGAACATGGAACTGGTTTATGCAAGTCCTGAAACGCATATCAGTTGTTATGCAGAAAAATGTTGAACATTTGTGTATCTTTTGGTCTTTAGACTATGGTTAAACCCCATTGCCCTCTAGTGGTGACAAGGACTTTTAAAAACATTTAATTATTATTCTTTTTTTCTGTAGAAATATCTAAACAGCCTTAAAACCTTGAAGCAAAATCATTTTCATGTAAATGAATAGGAAAATGCCATTTATGTCTCAAATTTAGTGAGGGGAAAAACGTCAAGATATATTCTATGAAGATATATTCTTTAGAAAATTACTGTAGAAAATCTATTCTAGGCCATTAATACTGTATTACTACAGGACTCTGATTCACATAATCAAAGTCTATTTGTCACATAATGTCACATAATCTTGCAATGTCTATTAACCAGTTAAAATCCAAATAATATTGTTAGATATTATTACAGTTTAAAATTATGTATTTATTTTTAAATGTAATTATGTAATGTAATGTAATGTAAACATTTCTCATAACTGTTGGAAATGTTGAAAAGAGCTGTGCTGCTTAATATTTTGATGAATATTTGTCAGGATTCTTTGCTCAATAGAAAGTTCAAAAGGACACCATTTGAAATAGAATTCTTTTGTACCATTATAAATATCTTTACTGCCACTTCTTTAAAGCATTCTTGCTGAATAGCAGTATGAATGTCTAGGTATGTGCATATGTACTTACTATATTGGTTCACTACTTGATGTCCAAATTAAAAGCTGGGTCTTGAAGCAAAACCGTGTTAGAATGCACTCTTCATTCTAACACGGTTTTGCTTCAAGACCCAGCTTTTAATTTGGACATCAAGTAGTGAATCAGCTCCACATTAAACCCAATCAAACTATCTTTTGCCTTTTGGCTTTGTTCTCTTCGTCTGCACCTGTCGCTTTCACCTGTCATGCCTTTGACTATGCACAGTTTTTCTCTTGGCATTTTGCTGCTGATACTATGGCAACCTTCTCTTCCTCCCGCTACCCTCTCTGCAGGGACCACCTGGTTCCCAACCCTCCCCTCACACTCAGCTACCTCCCAACTCTAACATGATGGGGGCGCATGGACAGGTAATGGCACATATATCTATGTAAACATTCTCTCTGTTTATATGGTAATGCATGTTACCTGCACACATCCTGATATGCTTTTCATAAAATATTCTGTTTTCCTTCCTCCTCTCTATTTCAGCTTTTGTACTGGTTTCATACTGTTATTATAAAAAAAAATTTATGTTCCCCCATATACAGCCTTTTATGTCTCCTCGCTATGCTGGAGGACCTCGGCCACCCATCAGAATGGGTAACCCGGTAAGACGAGCAAAATGTTTCAAAGAACAGTGTTTATTACCTTTGACTTATTTTAGCACTTGACTGTCTCTTTCTGTAGCCTCCAGGTGGGCAGCCTTTACCTCCAAATATGATGGACCCTACACGACCAACAGGTAAGAGACTAATGAGATCAGTGTTTGCTGTTGGTGAAAGACCCTTATTTAGGGTATATTAAAAGTAGACTTTAATTTCATTTTGATGTGCAGGTCTGTTAAGTGTTAAAATTGTGTTATAATTTCGTCAGGCCATCCAAATCTGGCACCTCTGCAGAGAATGAATGCTCCTCGAGGAATGGGCCCGATGGGACCGGGACCACAGGTCTGGCTCTTATACTGTCACAACTGCCATTTATAATAATCGGAATATCTTTGCCTTAGACCCCATCAGTTAGTTTTGCTCAATTCTAGGACTAGACAAC
This sequence comes from Puntigrus tetrazona, assembly GCF_018831695.1. Taxonomy (NCBI): domain Eukaryota; kingdom Metazoa; phylum Chordata; class Actinopteri; order Cypriniformes; family Cyprinidae; genus Puntigrus; species Puntigrus tetrazona. The sequence continues at coordinate 7,146,912 of NC_056700.1, forward strand.
ATAGCTTAAACATTTTACCTAGATATACATGTATTAGTCAAAGAAATGAATAGTTCTGTACAGCAGAGAAGGGAAAATTACCATAAAGACATTTAGAATATTACAAAAGATTCCTACTTCAAATAAGTAGCATTGTTTTAAACTTTCTGTTCATCCTAAATTAGCATAGTTCCCACAAATATATTAGCAACACAACTGTTTCACCACTGAAAAAGAAAATAAATGTTTCTTGACTCAGCATATCATATGATTTGTGAAGAATAATGACACTGAATTACTAAAGTAATGGCTGCTAAGAATTGCTAAGAAGCTTTTTCATCACTGAAATAAATTATGTTTTACAATTTTTACATGCAGCCTAGGTTCAAATGCACCATTTTAAAATGTTTAAATGCAGCCTATTATAGGAAACTATTTTACTGTCAAAAATTGTTAAATAATCACATACATGCAGAGATACATAAATAAATAAAAATAATAAGTGTTTTTGAACATTCTTGAATAAATGTTTATTAAAAGAGGTAAAGGTAAGAGGTATTTAGTTAAAACTAATTAATAAATGGACAGATGGAAACCGTATACATTTATAATAACCGTATAATTGTTTTACTCTTACTAATACTCTGAATGCACTGCATGCTTATTTAGTTGTTTGTATGACATCCACACGACATCCATACTACAGCTTATTAGCCATATTCCATAAATTATGTTCAAGCTGTTTTCCTCTAAACTAATTGTGTCCTCGTTTTCTTCTCTCTCATGGTGTCTTCTCGGGGTGCTGGGCATTAAAGTCTGATCCTTGGTTATTACAGAGCTATGGAGGAGGAATGCGGCCTCCAAACTCCATGGGCCCTGGAATGCCAGGGGTGAACATGTAAGGACACTCCCAGTCTATTGTATTTGTGGAATTTTACATTACTGTTTGTTCGAACATCCTGACCAGCTAGACATAGTGTTTTGAAAGCACTAAAAGACCCCAGGAGAATAAACGTACAGATTATAATATATATATATATATATATATATATATATATATATATATATATATATATATATATATATATATATATATATATATATATATATATATATATATATATATATATATATATATATATTTTTATTTTTTTTTTTTTTTTTTTTTTTTTTTTAATCTACATTCAAAAGAATTTTTCTAAAAATTTCTAAAAATACAGTATGATATATGAGAATAACCAAGCAAAAATCTGGTATTTGATACAGTTACCAATATTTATTTAGTCAAATGTCAGACTTTGATAGCTTGTAATTTAAATTAGTGAGATTCTTTAAGTTTAAGAAATTGCTTACATAAAATGCTAAAAAATATCATTTGTCACTATATATCACTCCAATAACATGTTTTGGTATTTAAAAGAATTGTTTTATGATAAAAGCACTGCAGCTTTTATTGTTGGGGCAACACATGTAATACAATACAGTACTAAGCTAAATAAGAGCTGCACAAATAAACATTCTTCAAAAGCTATCAATCTAATGACAGAAGACATTTAATAGATACATGTAGTTAGTTTTTAGCAAAGTTTTGATCATGTTTATCATTTTTGTGGTGGATATTGAAGTGTGAACCGAGGAAAATAATTAGTTTTTGAAGTGTTGATTTAATACAGAAATATCTTTAGAAAAAAAAACAAGCAATATTTGACTCATTAAAAAATATATGTAGTTTTATTTAGACTTTTTGAGCTTTCGGTATGATCTTAACATACAAGAGACTTATTTGATGAGCAAAGTTAAAAAATTACTGCTGTGTTTCTGTGTACAGGGGAGCAGGAGCAGGAAGACCGTGGCCTAATCCTAATAATGGAAACACGGTAAGATACTTCAAAAAATTACATTATTGGAGGGGGAATTAGTGATTTCTGGCAAACTTGCAGGATAAATACCCTTTTGGCTCCACAGATACCATATTCCTCATCATCCCCAGGAACATATGTGGTAATTGACCATTTCCTTTTCCTTATTTTATTTTGTGGTCTGTTTTAAGCTGTTTTGGCTGCAGTTCTGCTGTCCTTCTTTCTCAGGGTCCTCCTGGAGGAGCAGGAGGTGGTGGTTGTCCTCCAGGTACACCCATCATGCCAAGTCCAGCAGGTAATGGCTTGTCACATTGGTCTACTGACCCTTTGCCATAAAAACAGTGCTTGGCTAGGGGATAAGAGAATAGAGATTCGTGGTGACTCTTTAAAAAACATAAACCCCCACATCTGTGTTCACAGACTCCACTAACTCGGGTGAAAACCTCTACACATTGATAAACTCGGTACCACCGGGAGGAAACAGATCTAATGTGAGTTACTCTACTCCTCTGCTGTATTTATTGTCATTTAGTACTTGAACTCTGATTGGGTATAAATGCTATAAATGCTGTCTTGACGCATGTGTTTGTAGTTTCCTATGGGTCCTGGGTCAGATGGCCCAATGGGAGGACTGGAACCACATCACATGAATGGCTCACTGGGTAAAACACTGTTCACCATAGCAACTACATAAATTGTTTAAAACGTCTTTTAGCCGTGCAGTTAGATAAATGAACATCATGTAATCTGTAAATTCTGATTGTTGATTAGGGCCATTTTTCCTGAATGAGTCCTGGCCTTTCTATATTGCTTAAAATATCTAGTTTTTATTTAGACTGATCGGTGCATGACATCAGTTCCTTATGTTTTCAAAATGCTCTCAAAGTACTTTGAATCAAAGCAATATAGAAATCCTGGCCAGGCAAGTATAGTTGCCCTATTGTTGAATTATTTTTCTTTTTCTCACAGGTTCAGGTGACATAGATGGAATCTCAAAGGTATTATTAAGCCTATTATTAAGACCTTTTATTTTTTTGAAATGGTGTAAAAACTAGCAGAACAAAATTCCCATGAAGTTATTAAACAACTAGACAGAGTAGTTGCTGCTGACAGAAATAATTGAATATATCAGAATAAGGAAGTTATTATTCATACAGTTGTCTTTTAAACACTTTAGAAATATTAAAGACCCCATAAATTTAAACGGTAATGTACATATTTCTTCTCAGTTGTAAAATTTTTGATGAATGGAAATCGTTCTTTGTGAATTATTATTTTAGTATTAGTTATTTATTATAATTTATCAATTATAGGTTGTTAAATACTTGTTTTCTATAGTTGTTATATTATAAAACAAAACAGATCATTTTGGCCAACTTAATCTTGGTAATGATAATTACACACTTTATGCTCAAAAGTGTTTCATCTAATTGAAGTTTCAGTAAACTGAAGAATACTGCTGACTGACATCTTGGTGGGTGGGGGGGGACTTTCTTTACAATCTCAGAACTCTCCTAATAATCTAAGCAGCATGAGTAACCCACCAGGAACGCCACGAGATGACAGTGAACTAGGTGGAAGTTTCCTACACTCTTTCCAAAATGAAAACGTGAGTGCCAAACACAAACACATGACTTGATGGATTTAGGAGAGCCTGTATAAATTAACTTTTCTCTTCATGTAGTACTCACCGACAATGACAATGAGCGTGTGAAAGAAAAGCTCCGGCACCACGATACCACATGTCTTAAAGAAAGAACAAGGACCAACTTCACCAAGAACCAAGAGTGAGTCTAATCTCGCTCATCCATGGGAATCAAATCCTACAGCTCTGGAAGAGATGGATGCATCTCATTTCAGCACAGATAAGAGGAAGGACCCGTCTGAGAAGAGAGCTCTAATATTTTTAAACCACTCTGATATTTTCATGTAAAATTTGAAATTGAGAAATTGAGTAGGCATCTATGCTAAAATTATTATATTTCAGAACCACACTTTGGATGTAGTGCAGAATAGTATGTACTTCAGGGAAGATATGCAGCATTTGTTTAACATTCCATTTAGAGTATATTAGGATATAATATCTGATATTTTAAAAAGCCTCAGAATAAGTTTGTCACGCTATAAAGGCTTTCTCGAAAAATGCTTAATCCAGAGAAAGTTTGGGTTACAGTGGAACTGATATGCACCAGTGCAGATCATTCAGCTATCATGGCCTTCATACTTGGGAAATACAATGAACCGTTAGCAAAATTAAAATGACTACTTCTGTTCCGTGACACATTTTCTAACAATGGATTTTACTGCTGAAGCCTTCAAATGAGCATAATGTGGGACATTTTTTCCAGTGTTTTTGGGTGAGAGTTTGGTCAAACACAGCATCATGCAACACTGAATCTTCTTTCACTGGCCTAGTTTTTGTTTTCCTTTGTGGTGTTGTATTACGTTTTGACCCGTTATTTCCCTTTAGTCAAGAGTTAGAAATGTGCTGCAAACACCCAAAATATAGCTATTTAACTAAATTTAGCCAATAAGCAATGCCCTATCGCGATTTTGATAACCGTTTTTTTGTTTCTGCATATTTTTTGAGACGTGTAAATATTTGTATTAACAGCCAAAACAAACTGAACAACTTTCAGAGGCGCAGTGAATACTGAAGTGTCTATATAAAAAGTAAAAATTCTTGGGATGGACACATGGTTCGCCACTGATACCGATTAGCTGTCCTTTCTATCCCCTGTTCACTGAACAAGCTTGAAAAAAGTTGAAACACTTTCCAAAAAAATTTTGATTTTTGTAAAATTATTTTTAAAATATAGTACACTGAAAAAGGGGTGAATTTTTTTTTTTGCTGAGTTTGTATAAGTTTCTCTTCCCTAGACTGTCTTAATATTTTGCCGCCTTACTTGACCTGTTACATCATGTTGTTTAGCCTTTACTGTATGTATTATGTTCCTTGGAATACACAGTGGAATGACTTGTGTAATTTTTATGATTAAATTATTTTTTGTTTATACAACTATTTTGAGCCTCATCTCTTCTGAACAAATGTTTCTGTCAATATTAGTTAAGAGATATTCAAATGAGCAGTCATGTTTAGTCTCAACCGCCAAGATTTTATTCACAGTTCTTATTTCTTATTTTTTTAATAATGGGAGATTGACATATTGAAATAATGCTGGCATAATTCTGCCAAAGGTCTGTTCACACTGCTCCGTGTAAGTAGAATGCCAGGAACTTCTTGAAGGTGTTAGGCTGATATCCTGACAAACCAGCAGGGACCTATAATGAAGAGCATGATATGTTCAGTCAAAAAAAGCAACAATAAAAAACCTGACACCTCAGTTACTGAAATTTGCATTTGTTAAGCACAGAACTCCAAGTCTTGTTTAGTGCTTTCTAAGCAAACAATTAATTTTAAGCAAAGAATAAAATGGCTTTCTGCAGATTAAACTATTCAATTGGTTAGCCACATTTAACCAAGTATTTTAAGGCTCTTATGCTTACCTAGGCTAAATTTATTTAATTAAAAAAAAAAAAAACAGTAATATTTTGATTAAAACAGAACAAGCGTACTTTACATTTTAAAGTATTTCAATTAATTAATTTCTGAAAGCTGAAAAAAAGCTCAAAGCTGAAATTTTATCAGACATGATTTTTCCTTTCAGAACTAATTCTAATATGATTTGGTGCTCAGAAACACTTCTTACTATTATCAGTCTTGCACAATTTCTTTCAACGAAGCAGGCCCAATCTGGATAGTCAAAGGTAATTCATCTGAATGAACTCTTTACCTGCACAACTTTCTTCTTGATGAGAGGCCTGACCTTGGCAAACTCATACAGAGGCTGGTCCTCGTCCACCCACGCCAGATTCTTCACTCCACTGTCAGACTGCAGGTCAGTCGTGTTGAGCTGAAACACCACAAACTGGAAAAGACGGCCATTAGTGGCCACGCTCTGCACCACAATGGGCTTCTCCAGGACACAGGGCTCCTTCTGCAAAAAGATAAGAATTCTTTTTCATATAATTACATTACATTGCAACATGCAAAGTAATGTACAAAGTAAATATTCACGACATGCCGTCCACACGTGCCGACTACGTCGTGCCATGTTTACTAAATTAACGCAAGAAAAATCTAGAATCAGATTTATATGTCCCAATATAGGATAAGTAAACACTTAATTATCTACATACATTTTACACTAAAACAATGCCATTTGGAGATTTTATTGATGTTAAAAACAATTAAGACCAAGTAAAAATGTTATTTAAAGTTTCTGTAGAAACCATGATAGTTTTTTTAATATTAAAATATTTTAAAATATTAATTTCTTAACAAACAAAAAAACAGCAGTGCTCATCGAGTTACCAAGCCTTTTTCATTAGCTGTGATAAATGTTTTAAAGACGCAAGGATCTTACCCCGTACAAGGCTTGTGCTCGAGCCAGTGCATTTCCAAAGCTGAACATAACCATTTTAGCACGGAGCTGTTCAGGAAGGAGTTTTGGGGTATTTCCCATCTCCATTAAGAAGAGAGTGTGGGCATGAGGGTAAGGATAGTCCTCTCTGAATCCTGGCAAAAGGGAAATAAGGAAATAATTAACAGTTAATATTTCTTTTTGCCACAATGTGAAATTGATTTCAAATTATGACTTTCAGTTGTTGTTTTTCAGGAATTTGCGGAGTGATTGTAAATGAAGTCAGTGGCTGACCTGTGTCATTCTTCTCCTGGTAAACCCGTGTGTTCTGAAGGTCAATGGTGGGCGCAATGGGGTAGAAGGTCTCCAGAGCCTGGTCAGCAGTGCTCTGGATCTGCTCCTGTCCAGCCACCACCGGTAAGGGACTCATGGAGTTCAACAGCAGCCCATTCTGACCTCTGACCTGAAACAGGTCCTCTCCTGGGAATAGATGGATACATTTCTGTGTGTGTGTGTGTGTGTGTGTGTGTGTATATATATATATATATATATATATATATATATATATATATATATATATATATATATATATATATATATATATGTACACAGAGTATATATTTTGAAAACATTTATACATTTATATATTCATATTCCTATAATATATATATATATATATATATATATATATATATTTTTTTTTTTTTTTTTTTTTTTTTAATTTATTTTTTTTTTTTTTTGAATAATTGATACATAACATTTTTCTTAACATAATCACATAATATATGCGTGTTATTTATATATTTCTTTTGTATATATAGACACATTTTCAAAAACAAATATTAAATATATTGTCCACACTTAATTTATAGTCATTAACTTATATCAAACATATGCAATAACTAACTGATTATACTAATTCATCCATTTTAAGTACTACAGCTTCCAAATTTGGTATCACTAAGCTTTTTTGTTAATTGAACTTATTTGTTAGAATGAACAAAAATGACAGCAAATACATCTATATAGGATTTCATATAAATGCTGTTTGTATTTCATTAAGGAATTCTGAAATCGTGGTTTTCACAAAAATATTAGGCTACAGTTGTTTTTAACATAGATACTAAGTTTCTCTAAGCACCGATTCAGCATAGAATGATTTCAGAAGGATCATGTGACACTGAAGACTAGAGTGACAATACTGAAATTGAACTTTCATCATAGGAATATATCGCATTTTAGACATAAAATATAATATTTCGCTTAATGTTTTCGCTGTATTTTTTTAGCAAATAAATTCAGCCTTGGTGAGCATATAATATCAAAATGTTCTATGTGTGTGTAAACACAGAAACAAATAAATAAATATTACAGCCAGTATAAACCTGGCCCTTAAACTGTTGCCAAATACACTATACACCCACCTCTCTTCCAGGTTGCTGCTAAACTGTATTTCTCAGCAAGAATTCTCTTGGCCAGCTCAGGATGAGTGACCTGCAGGCCTCCACACAGGTGAAGCAGTCCGTTCAAAAGTGAGGGACTATAGAGGAAAAGAAAATACACATGATACTCATTTTATTAACTCTTTAACGGTTCATACAAAACAGGATGTGAACATTTCCAATTCACTAAACGCATGTTCCCAAGTGTCATGTCATTTTGTGTCAATGTCAATATGGCCTTTTAATGCTTGCGGCGTGACGGGTTTTTGTGAGAAGGAAAATGTTAAGGGCCAGCAGCAGTTGGAAGATAAAACAGCCGCCAAAGGGCAGATTTGAACCAGGGAGATGAGAGATATCAAAGAGGCTCTTATGAATGGCAGACCTCCCAGGAGCAGTATTAATTAATAAAGGCTTTACACAGCCGCTGCCTGCTGGGGATGCAGACTGGCCCGTGTTTAATGACCGTCATTAAATTCAAAACACCATCAGAGCGACGCGGCCTGGGCCAAATGCCACCTTCCATATTGAAGCTGTTGAGCCAATTATGAAGCACTGGGTGAGAGGGGACAGTAGCTGGCATGCAAGCGTGAGTCTGTTTATGGTGCAAAGATGAAGTGAACTGCATGAACTGCACACCTTCATTTACCCACACCTAGACATCACATACAAAAAATAACACTGTGGTTGATGTTTGCATACTGAGCATATTTCGTGTGAAACTGAACTGTTTATTTTTTTAACGACAAAAGGCGATAGTCAAACTTGTGAGGTTTTTAACAGCACAAAAAGCACTGCTATTTTTGTAACCTTACAAACGTCTGGAGTATTAACCAAGCATGTTTGATCTTTTATCATAGTTTAGAGAACATTAAAACTATCTTTTATGTCCCACCAAAGAATGAAAGTCATACAGGTTTGCAATGACACGAGTGTGAGGTAAAGGCAGAATTTTCTTTTTATGTTTTAACTAATTCATTTAAGGATTAAGTTCATTTGCAGTACGTAATAATACAAAACAAACATTACTGTGCTTCAGCAAAAACACGGGCACAATAGTAAATAAATCATTAATCAAATGATCGACTCTGAAAACTCTAACCAAGCTCATGAGTGTAATGCAAATATATACAAAAGACAGATGGTCAGTGAACATGTGTGTCCTTTTTTTTTTTTTTTTTTTTTTTTTTTTTTTTAAGTCACTGGTCTCATGATAGGCAGTTTATTAACTTGTCACTTCAATAATGGAAGATTTATAATTAGAAAATGATGCAATTTTTAAGGCAAGTCTTGTTTCTAGGCTATGAATGGAGATATAATACAGTCAGAGTACCCACCAGAACCTTTCTCTGGATGGCCGGGGTTCTGTGGTGTCCCACAGTCGGGAATTTTTAATGACGTTCTGCACTCTCTCATCTTGGTTCTCAATCTGATTAGCTGGATCTTCAGCAAGGGTGAGAATTTGAGCAGGTAACCCTTTAACAAGGACTGACTTACTGAGCCACAGGGCTTGTCGAACACCTATACACAAACCACAATCACAGTACATTAGTTTATGTATAAAATTATTATATATATATATATATATATATATATATATATATATATATATATATATATATATATATATGTGTGTGTGTGTGTGTGTGTGTAATATCTGTCTTTCCCATATTAATGCACAAAAATACAGTAACTACCTTCCAGCACATTCGTCCTCTGGTTGAATATGTAACATGGCTTGTCTTTATGCAGAGGCATATCTTCTAGTTTAGGACTTTGATAGTGATGCGGTTCTTTCCATCCTCGTTCCCAGGGTGGGAAAGTCGGCTTTGCCAGTCCAGGGACGAAGTGCATCCTGTCGGCATAAGTGATCGGCTCCAGTCCAGCAATTTCATGAACCACTCGAGGTTTTTTTCTCGGAAGACTCTTCCCATATAAGCAAGCGCTAGTGTATAAGCAGCGGCGTCCATGAGGAACCATTATGAGGACACTATGACAGTCTTTCGATTTACAGTTTTGAGTTATTTTAGAAGCCGACGTGCTGATTCTTTGTACTGTTGCTTTAAACATTTTTTTTTTCTAGCATAAATAACGTGTCTGAAGTTAATATACTAGATTATGTTCAACAAAACCAAATGGTGTTCTTCGTTGTGACATTTTCTCGTCGCTTTCAGGAGGCGGCCATGATTGTGGGGAGTCACGTGGGGAGTCTGTCTTCTTCTGAAAACAGTGAACGTGGATGTTAACAGAGTTTACGATTACTGCCATCTACAGGTTACTGCATAAACATTCTCGAGGCCAAATGCATTCACTGGCCAGTTTGTACACCTTGGGTTCCGGACCCTTATAGCCTCTTGAACTGCTGTAATTCTGTAATTCACATGCATGATGCAAATTTCTAATTTCACCTCATCCCAAACATGCTCTACTGGATTGAGATTTGGTTGCTCTGGAAGTCATTTGTGTACCTTAACTTATTGTAATGTTTAATAAACCAGTTTAAACTTATTTAAGCTTTGTGCCATGCTGCAGTATCTTGCTGAAAATTGCCACTACAGAATGAGAATGGTCAGCAACAATGCTCAGGTAGGTATTGAGGGTACTGAGAAAATATTCATCACACCCAGGGGCACCATAATGGGGGGAGGGCGTTGGGTTAGGGTGATCCCACCAATTCATTCCAAAAAAAAATCACAAAATTCTAACCTATCCTTGAAATACAACAAGCGAAAGTGGGAGTACAATCTCATGGTAAAAATAAACGCTTTCTCTATTTCATGTTGGTCACAATTATTGTCACCCAATTATTGAGTTTTTTCTCATAATGCCTGAAAAGTTTGGAGAACACCTGATGAGAGATCAGAGAGAGTCTCTTCAGATCCTTCAGACTCACAGCTTCATGGTTGTGCTTTTTCTCTTCATGAGCAGCATATGCTGGTTAGCTGTGTTTTGATGCTGAGATGCTGGTTTAAGCTGGCCCTTTTTTCTGGTTTATACCGGTCCTTTGCCAGCACGTGACAAGCATAAACCAGCAAAAGGACCAGCTTAAACCAGCATAAACCATTTTAAACCAGCATCCCAGCTTAACCAGCATATGCTAATTTTCTTTTGCTAATTTTTTAACCCATCGGTACACTGCTTGTAATACATGTGGTCATCTGCGTGTCTCTTCCTCTTATCAACTTAAAACACACCACTTGTTCCATGAGCACGATACACTCATTAACTTTTCATGCCTTTCTCTCCAACCAGTGTATTGACAAGCCACCTGTGTGCATTTGATAGTCCTCATTAAAATTTAGTCAGAGAGCCAAAGAGTGGACCACCTATCCAGTTGCCCCAGAACGAGAGGCCACAGAATGAGGAGCTTTAATATTACTTCTACTCTCTGAACACTGCAGGACAGTATGCGCAGAAGAAATTAAACACTACATACTACAAAAAACAACATGGTTTTAAGGATGACTGTCTTCATTCATGTTTTGTTCATTGCTGGAAAAGTCACCTCCAAAAAAGGTAGGACGGTAGGATCTCGTGGGTGAAAGTGTACACCCTATGAATGTTGTATTATTGTAAACGCCTCAGTTTTTCTGTAAGTTTGAATGGCAGCTTCCTAAATTTGACGATTGATTGATAGTTTTTAATGCCTGTACGTTTCTGAGCATTAACTTAACCACAATTTTTTTTTCAGTATGAAAAGCATACTTATAGTGTAGCTCTAATATACTGTACATATTTAAAAATAAAGGATCTGTGGTTGTCAGAACTTTATCCTTAAAATATGGTATGAACATTTTAGGTTTTACAGATTGAACTTAAATTTACAGTAAACACATAAATTGAATTAAATCAAGTAATATTAACCTACTGAAATACTAAAATCAGTTTTGTACCTTTGTAATGATCAATCAAAGCTGATCATAAGTAAATGAGTGCGGTGTCATTGTACCAAACAGGACGCTAAAATAATGCAATAATACAAGATGTACATAAAACCCTGTGTATAACTGATAAGCATTTAGAAGTGAATATATATACTCATTTCCAAAATTGTGAATGTAGCAGTATTTCAGTGTAAAATTATATAAAATGTCCAATTAGATCTATTGTAGTTTTTCTCTATAGACAATAAGGGAAGTTGCCATAACATTCTTTTACAGTATAATATGTTTATAGGTGTTAAATGTGGAGGAATCCTCTCTGCAAGCAGTGGCAATGTGTCAAGCCCTAATTTTCCAGGCTTTTATCCTTACGACACTGAATGCACCTGGCTGATTGTGGTGTCTGAAGGCTCCTCCGTACTCTTAACCTTCCATCACTTTGAGCTGGAATACCATACAGACTGTGCTTATGACTACATCAAGATATACAACGGCATCTCTGAGGATGAAGGCAACCTTCTTGGGAAATTCTGTGGAGATGTGTCTCCTCCTCAGTTCAGCTCGTCCTGGAATGTCATGTCCATCATCTTCCATTCAGACCGTCATGTTGCACGCAAGGGTTTCTCGGTTGGCTATAGGAAAGGTGAGGAGTATGACTGAAGATTCCTGGTGCGATATCAATTATTATGCAGTTGTTTACAATAGACAGTAATTGCCACTTAGTTTGTAAAAATAAGCAAATATTGTGTATACCATCAGTCCTTTTAAAGTCTATGGGGCAAGGTAAATGTTAAAATACCCGTTGTTTCACTAAAACAAAGTACAAAGAAATGAATTTAAATGATTTTTGAGGTAAATGACAGTATGCAAGATAATAAATTGAAATTAATATAAAAATAAACACGAATATAGTAAACTTACATTTGTTCCTTTCTCAAAACCAGATATGTGTGGTGGGGTTTTGACCGGTCTATCGGGGGTCATCTCAAGCCCAGGTTATCCACTGGAGTACAACAACAATGCCGATTGCTCCTGGACTGTACATGTGTCCAATCGGAGTGTCGTGAGCCTGGTGTTTCTTGACTTCCAGTTAGAAAACAATGAGGGGTGCAATTTTGACTACGTCGCTCTCTTTGATGGCCCCTCTGTTAAACACCGTCACCTGGGCAATTACTGTGGTAGTGAGAGACCTCCCAACACTGTCACCACATCAAACCATCTGCTTGTGGTCTTCAAATCTGACTTCAATATTGGTGGGAGAGGTTTTAAAGCCTACTACTATTCAGGTGAGACATGTTTTCATTTATAGACATTATAAAATTGAATTTCAAATACATATTCCATGACATTCTTGTTTTTAAAGGAGAGTGCCAGCAAATTCTCAAAAATATCAGTGGGAACTTAACTAGCCCTCACTACCCAAACATCTACCCCAACAACATCAACTGTCACTGGACAATTACTTTAGCAGCTGGGTACAGGATTAAGCTATTTCTCCCCTTTCTGGAGCTTGAGGATCGAAACAGCCTGACTGACATGTGCGACTATGACTCTTTGTCTGTGTATGATGGGGACAGCGACACGGACAATCTATTGGGTCAGTGGTGTGGCAGTGAACAGCCTCCGTCTTTGACCTCTAAGGGGAATAAACTATTGGTTGTTCTCAGCACTGATCGGAACTCTGCCTTTACGGGATTCACAGCCTCCTATATAGGAGGTGAGTGCTCACTTATCACTTTCCATCAGTGTCCCACAAAAATGTTATGACCACTCTGAAATATGTGTAATTTGTTTAAAAGTTTGTTTAGCAAAAATAACATTTACAGTGTAACTTCAAGGACAATTATTGCATTATTGAAAGCCAATTACTAAACATAAGCGAAAATTAATAGTCTATGTGAACACCTTTTGTGAGACTCATTTCAAAAGTATTTATTTAAAAGAGAATTGCATGTGTTTTCCAAAATATTCCTTAAAAGTACAATTTTTTTTTTTAATTTTTCACATAATTATTGTACACAGGACATTAAACTCAACCTGCATATCTTATTATTGTTTTTGTGTCTCACAGTGGTGCCAGTCAATGTAAGCTGCACCCGAACTGAGTTTCAGATTCAGATCTCCAGAGAGGCTTTGCCCCAGCTGGACCGTGAGAATATTTATCTTGGGAATCCATCCTGTTCTGCCCAGCTGACAGAAACATCCTACAAAATTCTAGCCCGTTTTGTCAACTGTGGAACTGCTGGACAGGTATAAAACACATAGAAACACTCATGCAGTGATTTCTTGGCATACCACATTTAAAATATCTGATGTATCTTAAAGATGTAATATGGTTTTGAACTAAAATGAACGTTGCTCCATTATCTTGTGATCTTCTGTAGAAACGTCAAAACATCACCATGCTTGTGAACTCACTTTATATTGACTACTCCGATGGGCCGCAGCAGAATATTCAGGAGTATGAGGTGCAATGTGATGCCCAGAGGAAGGTGGCCATGGTCAACATCATCTCGGTTGAGGAGCGTAACCGGCTTAATGAACTGGCCCGTTTGGCCAAGGAATCAAACAACAAGAATGCTGATGAAGAAAGTGAACCTCACGATACCAGTGATATCATCTTCATCAGCATCTGTGTTCTCGCTGTGATCCTCATGTTAATTGCTATTGTGTGGCTGGTGCTTCTATAGGTGTGCCACAAAATGCATATATGATGACTTGATACATCTTTATTTTTGTACTGTTTTGGAAAAAACATTCTGACAAATGCAATGTAAATAAAAGACAAACGTATTTAAAAACAAGACTGAAAGTTAAAAGAGTTAAAAAAAAAAAAACTAAAACAAAAAAACGATTCTTGAGGTCCCATATTTGAATTTTTCAATTCTTCACAGCTTCTTTTTGTGACTGCTTACAAATTTATTAACTGGTAGTTTGCCATCCATAACCTGTGCTCTCAAATCAGGCCTGTTTTTCAGTGCAAAGACGAGAGCCCTCACAGTCCTTCTGTATGCTCCACTAACAAGTCGAGAGCTTTGGTGAAACACTTCTCTCTCTATGTTCTCCACCAGTCCATGATCCACCTAGAACATTAGGAAAATAATTATTATTTATGTACAATAAGAATTTAAAGTACAACTGTGTCATGATAATATTTACAGTTTTTCCTCAATCGCTTTGGTGCGTTTCTCAGATTAGAAATTAAATTTTCAAAAATGCTTGTTCAACCTCCACATTATCCATTTATCTAGTTTCTCATTTTCTTGAACAAACTGCGATTGCTTTGAAACATTCATTCAAGCTGATTATGTACATTTGTCTGCGGCTTCCTACATTTTCAGTTGCTAATATCATGTTTTTCAAAATGTATTATATAGATCCCTGTGTAATAGTCTTACCCCTCAAAACATCTAGTCATTAGTGCATCAAATAAGTCATTAAATGCACAATGAATCTAAAATAGCAGGTGCATCTCATGAATATCTTGTCTGGTAAGCATATATATACAGAGGACAACACAATATACAGCGTAACAAATTCTGATGAGTGATGAACACCATGAAAATGATCAGCATCAACAGCTGAGAGGAAGAAGAGGAGTAAGGGTTGCTTGGTTGCAGGGATGCAGAGGCAAAAGAGAGGAAGAAGCAGAAGAGGTCAAGGACAGAGGCGCATTTCAGATGAAATAAGGGCCACTATTGTGGATACAGTAATGTGTAAAATTGTACTTTTGACATATGGCGTCCATGAGAAGCCCAGCTTTCTGCATTTCAGTAGTGTTGCTGTAGTTTACAGTACATCATGTAGCACTAACAGAGTACACAGAAATATTGACAACGTGACTACTTTTGAATATCTTGCTTGTGAACCACTACACAAAGACTTACTTACTTATAAATACTTGCTTTTGAGAGACGAACTAAATATTTTGAGTACATTACAGGCTTTCGCAGGAAATCCATTGTGCTGTTTATACAAAATGCACATACTTCTTTGCATATATTAAGGATGATTTGAGAAATGCATCAAAGCCACTGAGGAAAAACTGCACTACGGGGTTTTACATTCTAAAGACAACAACCTGAACAACATTTAATGCAAGAGCAGCTCCAATTTCATAGTCCTTGAAGATGGAAACCAGTCAAACATTAAATAATAGCACTGACAGATGATAGCCCACTTTTTAAGGTTGTTGGAAATAGTGGAATAATATTAGTAGTGGATATAGGAATGAAAGAAAAAAAAAAAAAAAGTTTGAATAGCTCTGCTTTCAACCACTAGAACCCCTTCAACCACTAAAAACAACAGCTACAGACCACATTGCTGAAATCCAATGTTCTTCCTTAAATATTTGGGTTTTGTTTTGAAGAGCAAATATCTTTAAAATCTAAAACTATAAAAGTTTAATGATTTTAGCAAAATGAAGTAAATGTATTATTAAATATAAGAAATATCTGCCAACTGTTTCAGAAAAATCAACTTATAATGTTTGAAATGCCTTATTTCAGAATTCCAGATTTTCAATTAAGCAAGAGTTGGTAATTAACAGATATTTGTTCTCGTTTTCATTATAAACTCGTCATTTGTACCAATTACTCAGAAAAG
The DNA here is from genome assembly GCF_018831695.1 of Puntigrus tetrazona. Taxonomy (NCBI): domain Eukaryota; kingdom Metazoa; phylum Chordata; class Actinopteri; order Cypriniformes; family Cyprinidae; genus Puntigrus; species Puntigrus tetrazona. Next base: position 7,163,099 of record NC_056700.1, read on the forward strand.
AAGATTTCGCAGTATATGTCATTTTGCGTCTCTAGTAAATGAACTGGAAAACAAGCCAAAAATACGGCAGAAAAAATACTTTTTTTATTGACATTAGAAGGTATATTATAAGGTAGTTATTTTGATATTCTAGTGGTTTGGAGCAGAGGTTCAACTTTGAAGCTAATTCTTTAAATAGCAATGAACTATTGAAAGCAAAGGTTGTTAAGAAATTGTAATAACCAGTTAGAATCAGTACCTTCAGCCCTGTGGCTTCAGACAGCAGTTTCTTTGCATTTCTCCTTAAACTTTCTGTCTGTTTGTCACAGCGAACTTCTATAGTAGGTTTATTTGCATGTTCCTCAATAAAGGTCCTCCAGTGTTTATACACCTTCCCCGCTAGTGACTTGATTTCAGGATCTTCTGAGTGTTTGCGTAGGTTGTTAACTGTGCGTCCTGCATTAAAAACAATGAGAAAGTGGTATGAATTTTATATTATTATTTGTTAGAATGTGACTTCTTTTTTTTTTTTTTTTTTTTTGGGGAATGCTTTGCGGAAATCTGTATTGGTAAAAGTCCTAGATAAATAAAAGTGATTGGTTGATTGATGAGATAAATAAAAAGAGAGATATAACAAGAACATAAAGAAAAATAAACTTTTACCGATTCTTGTAGTCTTCAGCACTTCTCTGGAAGGCATTTTCTTATCCAGTTCATTCAAGGCTTCCAACATATTTTCTTTAGGCTGGCCAGGCAGTTCAAGGATTGACCTGTACCTTTCAATATCTTCAATAACGACCACTCTCTTGAATAAACACAGATGCCTACATGATTAAAAGCACATATTTTGATAAATTGTGTGCAGGGTAAAATAAACAATCACTTACCCTCAGAGACTCTAAGGTTGCTTGCTTGTAATTCCGTTCTAGTTTTGGTTCCTGTTTAATCTTGTCTGCCTTTGGTAACCGAACTACAAATTTATCCATGATTAAATATCTGATATGAACGATAGTTTACTTACAGACGTTCTAGTTTCGCTTAACACATTGTACATATGTATACTGTAACAATATAATACAACAATAAACTGATTTTTTACTTCACACCGGAAGACAGTGCGCCTCTGCCAGATTTTTTTTCAATATAAAAGCCTCCTTACCCATGACGGCCAAAAAGCCAATGGAAAAACATAGTAAAAACAATCCAGTCTTCAAGCTACTAATACAAAGGTGTAACGGCTATGTTTCAGCATTTTAGCAATAAGTCAAACGAGTTTTTAAAATCTCGATAATAAATTCTAATTAATTTATTTGAAATGATAAAATACTACAAAAAGTTAATGTTTCATAAATGGGTAAATTAAATAGCATTATACATTGTCTACAATAGCATTTTAACTGTTATTTTGAGAATTGTATTTGTGCATTCGATTTATAATCTTAATTTTTATCATAGAAAAAACATATTAAATGTCATCCATCATTACATTTGCATCAGCTTTAGCTGTATATGAAAATGTAAATTTTTTAAAGGGTAAACTTCGCATTGTCTTGAGTTAATGAAACTGCATTCTTGGACCAAATGGCATAGTACTGTTCACGTGATCTGCGCCTTGTTTTGGCGCGGGACTTGGAAGTCGCCGGAAAGAAAGAGAGAGAGAGAGAGAAAGCTTAGCAAGTCGGAAGTTTGTGCAAGTTAACGTTATATTAATATATTTGCTGTTTATTTTAGAAAAATACGGGGCGATGAATTTAGTGTTAATGTCGGAATAAGCCTTTAAGTTAAAGTTAACTTGTGAACTCTACGCGGTAACCGTTTATACAGATACAGTTTGCTGGGACAGTGTTTCTCATAAACTCGGTAAATAAACCAGGTGAGCTGTAATATGGTCATTACCACAGTAACATACGACCTATTAGATATATTAAGTTTTTACTATCATAATTACGGCGTTTGTTTGTTTGTGTGTGTGTGTGTGTGTGTGTGTGTGTGTGTGTGTGTGTGTGTGTGTGTGTTTTGTTTGCCGGCCGGCCTTATTTAGATACGATTCAACTAGTAATATGCCAGTTAAGCTGTAATTTATATGAATAATACTACTTAATGTCATTCAACAGTTTCCCACATTATAGCTGTTGGATATTGTGGGATGAAATGGAAGCAGCTCAGACTGTCCAGAGGAACACCCAACAAAGTGTTGGAAAAGGCAGGGGCCAACACAGAATTCCCAGTGAGTGAAAACCCTTGTGAGAAAGAAGTGCACGTAATCATAACAATCTTTTCTTGTGCTTTAAAGAAACACACATTTTCGTGTGTATATTTATTAAGTACTTTATATTATAATTTGAACATTAATATTAGTTCTTTAAAATTGTTTAATTAAAATGTATATAAATGCCTGACATACAAGTTTTAATAAAAATAGCATTTAAGTAGAATTTAGGTTTCCCGAAATGCTTGCCAGTAAGTTACATGCAGCCATATGCTTTAATACATTTTCATTTAATTGGAATTAACTTTCTTTTACTTTTTCTCAAGGGAATGCATGTTTAGTGATATTTTAAATGATTTTATAACTGTTTATCAAAATAATTCAACCGATCTGATTCTTTTTTGTTTAGGGGATGTTCAGACAGACATTGCATACCTGTATGAAGTCCTGCCGCAGCTATCTCAAATTTTTCGTATTATTGATAAAATTGGAGAAGGTTTGTCATTATATTTCTTGCTGCTTAAATAGTGTATGGTGGGATATCTTTGAATACCCTGAAATCACACGATTTCTTGTCTTTGCTGATTGGCGAACCTTTAAGGACCTTTATCATCATTCCAGGTACTTTCAGCTCAGTGTATTTGGCAGAGGCACAGATGACCGATGGATCGAGAAGGATGTTTGCATTGAAACACCTGATTCCTACCAGTCACCCTGTGCGTATAGCTGCTGAACTCCAGTGCCTGACTGTTGCTGGGTGAGTAATGAAAATATGTTTATGTTTTGTCCTATTGCCATTTATTTTTATATATTCTAGCATAGATAGCTTGTGAGGAACAGTCTTGGGTTTTAGAGTTACAGTAGAGGATTTCTGTATTATATTTCCCTCTGCAGGGGGAAAGATAATGTGATGGGAGTCACGTACTGCTTCAGGAAAGAGCATCATGTGGTAATTGTCATGCCATACATGGAGCATCAAACCTTTGTGGTAAGTGTCAGCGATATGTGATTTTTCCCCAAATAATTATACACCATTAGTTGTTTCCCCAATACCCAAGATTTTACCCAAAAGTCTCAATTCCTTGTAGGATATTGTTGGCTCCTTGAGTTTTGAGGATGTGAGGCTTTACATCTTCCACTTGCTTAAAGCCTTGAGACACATTCACAAGTTTGGCATCATCCACAGAGACATCAAACCAACTAATTTCCTATACAATCGACAAAAAAGGGAGTATGTACCTGATGCTCATGTTTCTGTGGTTCTAGTGTAGTGGTAATAATTGCCTAACCAGCTTAAATGAGTGTTAGATGATAGCAAAGTGGGGGAAATTAACTTTTAATATTGATATCACCAGTTTGGTGCTGAATATTGTACTTTCCATAAAGATACTTTCTTCTCACCTTTATGCTGTTTCAAACCCATTAGGCTTTTATAATTAGAAGTTTTATGATTTTTATTGAAACCTGAGTTTTGCTCTTTTCTGTTCCTAACTTGGATTAATAAATATATGAAATAAGTCTTTAAGTTTTGATTTATAGACATTTTATACACAAGTCTATTTAGATTTGAATTTTGAAATTTTGGGTTGGAGGGGTTGTAAGCTACATGATTAGTTTAGGAAAAGGATAGGATGGTATTCAAATAAAATAATGGAGCAAGGGGGCCTCGGAATCAAATAGGTTGAAAACCACAGGAATGGATCCAAGTAAACTGAGGCATGCTGATTTCGATCTCTCACTTTTCTCAGGTACGCTCTAGTGGATTTTGGCCTGGCACAGGGCACTCCTGATACACAGATAGAACTGCTGAAGGTGGTGAAATCAAAAGCTCATAAAGGTGGTGGGTCATCTAAGATGGTGGAGGAATCATTTGGGAAACAGAAACTTGTGCCCTTACCACCCAACACCAGAAACACCTCTCTACAGTCCAGCACTAAAGCACCTGCTAAAAGACCATGCCCAGCTACACGCATTAAACACAGCAAGGTGTCTGCACTGGTTTCTTTGTTAAATAAAGGTTCTATGATGATGATGTTGGTTGAGTCAAATAAGGGGAATACTGTACGTCCAAGTTTACATACTTATATTGTTTTATTTTGACAAACTTGTCAAAACTTATGTCCTTCCTCTCAAAGGAACTGTTGGAACTTGATAATGCACCACGGTCTGTATTTGGGGAGAAAAACGTAAATGGCACAAACTCTCATAAACCTGGCACTGACAAAGTTGAGGTTAGCATCTATTTTCACACTGGTTGCATCTGACACTGTTTGAATAACTATAAGCTCTTCACCTGTCAAATTGTATTTCAGGGACAGTTTTCAAAACCAAAACGAGAAGGGTTAATTCCATGCAAAATTGTTTCTTCAAAACACTGTTCAGTACCAGCGAGAACACCACTGAATCAAAGACAGAAAGCCCCGACTGAGAGTCAAAAACCCAAACCCCCAGCTGTCAGCCCGAGTCTCACCTGCAGCTGCTACATGACTGACCGGGTCTGCAACATCTGCCTGTCCAGGTACATACACTTAATCCAGTCATATAGTAGATTTTTATTTTTATAAAGCCTATTTATATATAAATATATTTAAAAAAATTATATATATATATATATATATATATATATATATATATATATATATTATTATTATTATTTTATTTTATTTTATTTTATTTTTTTAAACAAAACAAATCTCTTAATATTTTAATCTTAATTTCTAAGACCTAGAAATAAAATGCATCGTTTTTTTGCACATGCGGGTCAGTTTAGAACCATGATTTGTTAACAGTGCAAATCTGATATTGGCCACATTTCATTTAATAATGTAAACACAATTGAACACACAGGCTCACAGTCTGTATGCAGTTTTAATGTTAAGTAAAGGTAGGAATGATTAAGTAGTATTTCAAGATGGACACTTTTTGGACTGAAGAATTTTGTTTACTTTTTATCATTTATATAATGTGGATTATCCTCATCTTTAGACAAATTATGTATGTCACATTTGATACATCAGGCTGTTTAGGTACAATTATTTGTACATCTCTCATTCATAATTGTATTGCAAGTGCCATTGGATAATTTTTTATTTTTTTTTCCCAAGAATAGTGTTTCAATTCAGCATTAATTTAATAGAACATTTTGTTTTCCCAGGAAACAGCAGGTAGCTCCGAGGGCTGGTACCCCAGGCTTTAGGGCTCCTGAGGTCCTGACTAAGTGTCCTAATCAGGGAACAGGTAAAACTACCAAAAGACATCTTTATTTGTTTCTTATTGTTATTTGGGATGTGATTTGTCAGTTTCCAGCGTTACTTGGAAAAGTACAATGCCACTTGATCTAGACTTCCAACATAAAGGCACACAAAAGTAAACACTATCATTAGAAATGATTTAAGTCAAAATTGGACACATCAAGAAATCTGTGTTTGATATTCTGTGCTAATGTCATCATTTCTGGATTGGACAATAAAATGTAATACACAGATACAAAGTGGATTAGTAACTTTTCAAACCAAGCAATTTTGTGTTGCTCTAAGATGAAATGTCGTATGACTAATTCGTATAAAAGTAAAATCTGCATGGTGAACACAAAATTCACCATTGTGTGCTTAACTTTTCAAATGGCTAGATTTCACCTGAAGTTTCAGTGAGCAACAGTAAATGTACATCACACTGAAAGTGCAGCCACATTTCAAAATCAGATTGATTCTGTTTTGCTTATTTCAAAGGATATATATTTTCACGTAATAACAATAATACATTCTGACTAATGAAGCAACATGTCTCTGCAGCTATTGACATGTGGTCAGCAGGTGTCATATTGCTGTCACTGCTGAGTGGGAGGTATCCATTTTTCAAAGCCAGTGATGATCTGATCGCTCTTACTCAAATCATGACCATCCGAGGATCTAAAGAGACGATAGAGTCCGCTAAGACCTTCGGTAAGTCATTGTCTACAGGCTTAAGGGTAAAGGTGTCTCCGTATAATGTTGTGTATTGATTCTCATCTTGTATTTTGCACCTCGAGTTGGTTTTTGGAATTCTATTTTGTATGTCTGGTTGCAGGTAAATCTATAGTGTGCAGTCGTGAGCTTCCTCGGTTGGATCTGAAGATCCTTTGTGAGACTCTAAGAGGTTTGCGATCATGGGATGACAGCTCACTTCCTGCTGAGTTTCAAGCCTCGCATAACCCAGCAGAAGGAAAACAGGATGCAGGGAGTCCTGTTAAGAAGCACAAGAGCTCTTTCAAAAGCAGTGCAGAGCAGCGGGAGATGGGCTGGGATAAAGTGCCTGATGATGTGTATGATCTCCTGGACAAACTCTTAGATTTAAACCCAGAATCGAGGATAACCGCTTCTATGGCACTGCAGCATCCACTTTTCCAAGATATGACTGATTAATTTTTGTGCCGTCTTTTAATTTGGTATTATTCTGTAAAGAATTACATTTACGCATTTAATTTTCTAACTACATGTTGTACAGCAGTGCAGAGCAGTGTTTTATGTCTTATTTTAGGGCTTTCTTAAGATTCACTTTTGAGAATAAAAAGCTGTTTACAGTCAATTGTTCACAGTTCATCTTAGAGAGTGCTTCTTGCATGTAAAGTTCTGACACATTTTGGGATTTCATTTACGTCAGCTACAGTTGTAAATTTTTTTTTTTAAATCAGCTGCTATTATTTTGTTGTCTGTACTCTCTAGTTTGTAAATAAATGTAGGATTGTTCATCACTGGTACAATATAAGCTGTGACAACTTCAAGATGCCAACCGGTGGCATGATCCACATTTTTTTTTAAGATACTTGTTTTACATGCTTAATTGTAGTTACTTTTAGATATTTAAACATGTATACATATTTATTGCCTTTTAATAAAACCCTTTTTCACACGTAAAAAATAATGTCTTACTGCATCAATTTACAAAAAATATGTAAAGATAGTGGAATATATTTTCTCAAAATCCCATGTCATAAAAGATGAAGTGCTGTAAAGAGTATATTGGCTGATTAGATCTAAAATGTTAAATTTCTGCTTTCTCCGTCTTCCCTGTTCCCACATTTCAGACCTCATCAAATATTTTTTTAAGATTGTTTATTAGTAAAGAAAATACCATACAAAACCTACTAGCAGTTGCCTAGTGCTTTTCCAATACAAATCAGACTGGTCTACCTTTTCATAACTGAATATAAGTCCCCCTCTCCTTTCCTCCTTCAAAACAATCCATTAGATCTTAGCAAATTTCAGGTGACCTATTTTGATGTCAAAAAAGTGAGTGGAATAGTTTGCATCTATGGTTTTATGAATTTGTTTTAAGAAGGTTGAAAGCTGTACTAAAGGTAAATAGTGATCTAAAAAAAAAACTAAAATTTTGATATATGTGCATTACACAGTGTTTAGTGAATGAGACCCCGTGTGAAAACAAAAACTGCATCTGAAAAAAACTGGTATTTACTCAAAGCAAAATCAAAAGAGAACAACATTGTTAAATATTTCCCTCACAAAAGAGCAGCCAAGAAAAATGCAGGTACATCTTAAAGCTCTAGGTCATTTTCTGCTTCAATCTTAATCTGCAATACATTTGCATAGTTCACAGTGTTTGTTTTCTAGCTGAACATTTCAAACCTGAAAATAATTATAAAACAACCACATACTGTACTGTCATATACGTTTATAGGTGAGCTAACATGACTTCCTGATGTACAAATAAATTTGCCCAATTATATATATAATTGTTACAAATACAATTTTTTGTTTTCTCACTGTCTATAAACTACAGTAATATGTTTCTGTATTAATGATTTGCAACTGGAGCCAGAGTAAACAGAGGAAATACCGCAAAAGAAAAAAAAAAGTCCATGCTTTGCTCCCCGCCCTAGTGCCTTTTAGGGTGTTTAAAAGAATCCGCTTCAAGAAGAGTGGCTATGTTAACCAAAAGGAAAGATTGTACGATCTCTCACATCATGACAGGGGACTTTCTTTAGTCTCGATTATCTCCTCGATTCTTGCCAAGACACTCTCTATCAGATCAAATGTGAAGACAGCCGACTGCAGAACCTGCAGAAATGGCATGCAAACACCATTAACTTTGTTCACTGTATAGCAGCACTATTGCGGATTTATACACAAAATAATATACCTGAATTTGCATTTCTGGAGTCATGTTAGGCAGCTTCTCATTGTCAACAGTTACTGTGCAGACTGATGCTTTAGAGTCTGTTGAACAAAAAATGAGTCAATGGCCTGATTACAAAACATTTATGTGACAGACTACATTCACACAGCATAAATATGTTAAATATGGTTACTTTTATGAAGAAAACTATATTGCACCTTTTGAACTGATTTTCTTTTTTTCTTTTGCACTCTTCAGTTCTGCCTCATAATGTGCTTTGGACATGTTCAGACCAGTCCTCAGCGGCTTCAGATAGTTGTCCTCAATCTTATAAAGCTCTGTCCAGATTCCTGTCTGAACAAATAAGAAAACATAAAAACAAAAAAGTGCACATTTGCAATGTGGTGGAGTGGTTCTCAATATCTGCGACTACAAGGTCCCCCTTTGACAAAGAAATTATTTAAAGGACACTCTGTTATTTCTGCTCTAAAGACTGATTTTATATTTGTGTATTTACAGAAACTACTTGTGAAAGCATATTAAAATGTTAGCAATAATAATACTATCATTATTATTATAAATGATTAAAATAATTACACAATTCCACATCTTCAATCCATTATTCCACTTTTTAATCAATTACACCATTGAATGTAAGTGACTTTTCTATTTGTTTGTGATTACTTCTATTCTCACAAATAGCAATTTCTCATCAACAGGGTAAAATATTACTTGAAATAAACTTATAATGTGAAATGTAAAAAACTAAACAGACTTATTTCTGCTTTTTATTTCTAATTTTCATTTTGTTAACTTGTTAAACTAAAACTGAAATAAAAATCTAAACTAAAGTATGGCATATACAATGACAAATATACAATACATACAATGACAAAAACACAACAAAAATAACTGCACAAAAAGAAACCTTTAACTAAATTTAAAATGAAAACAAACTTAATTCAAAAAATAATGAATACATTTTTTATCTATTTAATGCTTGTTGTTTCTTATTATTATTTTCAAATAGATTGAAGGTGTGCTAATGCCCCCTAGTGGCTCCCAGAACCCTTTGGTTGAACTACTGATGTCCTGCATAGTCACTAGATGATGGAAAGAGCTTACCTCATTCTCCCATTCTTTATCTCGGAGGAGCATGTATCTCAGGAGGTTCAGTGATTCCATTATCCTGTTCGATATCGATAGCGGTTTTGTCAAGACAAATGACTGCCACTGAACCAAGCGCAGTTGCAGAAAGACTCACCAGAAAGGGTCTCACCTGTCTAGGTTCTGCAGCAGGTCTGTTTCTGGTCCGTGTGGAAGGCACAGCACCAGCCGCAGCAGCGGCAGCAGATGTTTGCCCAGGAACCAATCATTGCCATTACAGGGCTGAAAAATACAATATCATCAAAACCATAAACGGGGGAACAAATTTAAGAAGGTTAATTCTGATACCATGGTGCACATTACCTTGAGTGAAAAGTCAATCTGGTTCTTAATGTTCTTGATTATATATCCCTCCACCCCTGCATGGTGACTTGTTTTCAACATGCCCCTGAAAATGGCAGAATATCATTTACTGAACCTTTTACTAATGGCCAGATTTACCAGCAGCTGCGTCCTAAATGCGTCACTATAATTTATATGCTTCATTTCAAAATTGCATTATTCGTTACTTTAAAGTGCAGACATGATTTACCGGTAACCACATTTGTTGTTCGTTATTTTAAATAGCAATTATATTTGATTTTATTAATGAACTGTCCTAATCTGCAAAATATAAATTCACATTGTTAGAAAAAAAGATCTACAATGTTTTGTGTCGAACCAAACAACGAGAAGTTTAAGTTTAAATGTTAGAATAAATGCTTACTTGAAAAACTTGTATTTGGCCTCTGTGTTGAATTTGTCAATACTCAGCTGAAACACTTTCAGGCCTTTAGTTCTCTTTTGTGGGACAAGACAAATCAAAAATAACACTTTTTGCATGATTGCATTATTAATAAACACATTGTATTAGTACCTCCGCAAAAAAAGGTCTCACTTACCAAAGTCTGGTCTGGACACAGTGTCATTACTTTAACTAAATTCTAAAGAGACAACAGAACATCTTAGAACACCTAAAAGAAAAAAAACTACTGCTAAAATGTCATTAGTTGTATTTTTTTTACCTGTGGAACACTAAAAAATGTCTTCAGCTCCAAAAGATCTACTGATAGACTGTTATCTTCCACTCTGATGAGACTTTTTTCATACAGTTCCTATGATGAAAGAATAAAAGGAATATTACAATCACATGTAATAAATTGCTATCAATCTCTGTATAAAACATAAACACAATGCGTTACGGTTTGTTCACTCATACCAGTCCTTTCTGCAGACGGGATTCTTCAGTTCTGTGGACGCAGATCAAATTTGTTTGTCAGATGATTCTCATTTAAATATTCATATTTATCGTCATACCTTCATAATTACCTGCTTAAAAGCAGCTCGATATATTCCATATTGCATTGCAGAACAAAAATCGGACTGAAAAAAAACATTTAAAAATGTCAGCAAAAACATTTGCTTTGTCTTGCTTAATACCAATATAATCAGCATGATGAGCAGCTTCACTCTTCACCTGAGAACAGCTGGAAAGATGTCCACAGCTATATGATCCACAAAAAGCAGGTGGGACAAGCAGGCCAGCGACTCCTTAGGGTATCTTACCTCCTCCTCAAGAAAACCGGGGACCTCCCTTCTCTTCAGTACATTACGACTTAACAAACCAGTGAGTGACTCACCAATACTCGACAAAATGACCTGTAGACATAATGCAGATAAATTATGAAAGTTTACATCAAGGCAATTATATTGAAATGCATTGATGCAACTGAATTAAAGCACCTTACATTACTGTTAAAAAAAATTGGTTTCGGTATGATTTTTCAAAGTCTTTTAGAATGAAGAATTTATTTGTAAGAAATATAATTATATTAGGAAACATTGTTACAATTATAGCAATTTAAAATAGCTTTTTCTATTGTTGATTTTTTCTTGTAATTTTCTTCAGTGTCAAATGGTCCTTTAAAAATCAATCTGTGTTTTCTTATTAATTTACTTTTTTTTTAGGATACTTTGATGCACTAAAATTTAACCACATTTATTTCTGTTATATAAATCTTGTTATATTTATAAAGTATTTAATATTGAACAATTTAATGTATTCTTGCAAAATATATCTTTATAAAATCTTAGCGATCACAAAACTTTTTAGCAGTAGTGTAAGTGCAATTAAATAGTTAAAAATGTGCAATAATACCAGTATCTCTGTAGCAAAGTCTCTCAGAGGGGATTTCAGAAGTGTGTCTGGATCTTTCAACTGTACCTCCAGTAGAGGCTTACTTAAACTCTTCATACAGCTGGATAAAAAAATATGATTAAGAAATAAATGGCCAATATTACAACCATACGCTATATTGCATAAGTAAAATACATATACATACTGTATATATATATATATATATATATATATATATATATATATATATATATATATATATATATAAACTCTAGACAACAAATTGGGCACCTACAACTTCAGTAGTTCCACTCTGAGCTCATTGTCCCTGGATATCCTGTTGTTATCTTTGATAACTTCCTTGATCTCCTCAACAAATGGCTTGACAAACTGAAGAAGAGCAGTGCAGCAGTGACACAGACCAAAAACATCATCCTCCTCCTGCTCTTTGGTGACAGGCACTGGCAATCTGGCCACCTGGCCAAGAAGTGTGGAGAGAGCCATGCCTACAGAGGAGGCTTTCTTTATGCCCAGCCGCAGCAGAACTAAGAAGGTCAGGAGACATTGAGGAGCGGGGGTCATTGAAACATAAACATTGAAACATCACCATTTAAAAATAAATATATAAAAAGAGTAACATGGAAGAGCTAGAATGAATGGACAGGATGGTCGGCTAGTTGGACAAACAACTGAGCAGTCAGTGAAACCTAGTGAGTTTGTCTAGATTGCCTCTAATGTTTGTGGTCAGTAAGGTGTTTTCTAAATCGTGGGACTAAATGACATTTTAAAATAGAAAAGAGCTATTTTAAATTGTGATAATATTTCACAATATATAACTCTATAATTGTTAATTGTATAAAAATACAACCCCATAATTAACAGCAGCAATGTACATTACATTTTTAAAAAGATCAAATCTAAATCTCTAATATCAAGAACATCAGGTAATGAATTTAAATCTCTAAACTCAGATTAGGTGAAATGTTTAGGTTTTAAACAGTACAAGCTTTTTGACCTAACTTGATTACCTTTAAAACATCGCCACAAAACATTTGTTAAAAGAATGTATGTATTTAATTTCATTAAGATTCAGTGACAGAGATGAAAAACCTGTTTGCAAAGGCTTGAGGAGAAGAATAAGTGTCTCGGCGATGGAGCCGGTATCAGCCTCTTCCACCTGCTCCAATAAGCCCACCAGCAGCTCTTTAGGACTGCAAACCTATTTCACAAAACACCACTGAATAAATGAAAGCAGAATGGAAGATGCATGCTGGCTATAACCAATTATCTCATCACAGTTTAAAAACAAATCACAAATAACCTCCAGCAGATGTGACAGGATGGCATGGCAGTGGGGAAGGTTTCTGTCTTCCTTCTTCAAGAGGATTTGTACTAGAGGTCCCAGCAGATTCCACCCCATGCATCTCACTAGGTTCTTGAGTAAAACAAAGATAATGCTTCCTGAATTTGACCTATTCGTACGTGACTCAAAAAGATAACTAGACACTGTTCAACTCACCCTGTTCTTCTCATCAACCAGGATGCTGAGAACCTGAGCACTGTTGCCTTGCTCTATACAGGTTCTTCCTGCAGTGAAGAATAAATCATAGTCTTCCGGTGAGAAGCCTTCATCTTTGGTTGCTTGCTAAAGAAAAGATTAATACACAGGTGACTGCGCGTGGCTGACACATTGTAACAGTATAGTAAAACATATACACTTACACATCTCTGGACGACATCACAGAGCTGTTCTAGAGCCATCTTGTTGGCCAGAAACGTCTTCTGCGATCAAGGCTTTCTGTATTAAATATGATATCATTTATAAAAGTGTAATAAAGTGCGAAAACAAGAACGCACTGACGTCATGATTTATCATGACATCTTTATAAGCTATCATACACTGTCCAGCTATTAACAAACACAGTAGACACACATATTGAAGAAAATATCCATACAATGAAAAAGAATCATAAATACACCTCAGTGTTCCTCACAGCGTCTGTGTAGATGTTAAACTGGTTATTGAAGTCATTAGCAAGATAGCTAAAATCTCTATACGACTGGCGTATTTATAATAAACGCTACAATAAGATTATGCTTTCGGGTAGCTTTGTACAGGCGTGGCTGCTGATTTATTTTGTTACTGAGATATACGTCTATTCAACGAAATACAAATTGCAAAAGCGCGCTCACTTACAGCTACACTTTTAATATGCAGCTCCTCATGTTTAGAAACTGCAGCGGAATTAAGCGTGTCGCTGGCCGCTTGCCGTAGTGCTGTGACGTAGGCGGAAGGAGTTTTGTTTTGAGAAGACGAGCATGGAAACGACCGGAAAGATTCAAGCCTCAAAATCAAAAAAGAAAGGTAATATATATTTAGAATTTTTCCCTCGAAGCGTTTATTTATCTATTTTTAACAGAATGCTTCTTTTGAAATGTAGGTGGTAAAGGAACCAAGGTGATTTCAGCAGCGGATGAGGCGAGAAAGTATGTTTGTTTACTTTAGTTGAGTAACACTTTATATGATAAGTTGCTATAGTTGTCAGAGCATCACGGCTTACATGGAGTGTGATGTTTGCAGGAGGGAAGCTATTAAAGAGGCGCTTAGAAAGAAACTAGAGTTGGAGCGCAAAGCCCTGCAGGTGGTTGAGCGACTGCTGGAGGACAGCGTGACAGAGGAGTTTCTCATTGACTGTGTAAGTTTCTCATTGAATGTGTTCAGCCGGAGATTTAAATAGTTGTTTGTTGCGCTTCAAAAATAATGTCCTGTTATTTGTAGGCGTGGCACATCACTCCTGCCAACTACAAAGATACAGTGGAAGAACGGTCCATTGCTAAACAGTGTGGATATCCTAGGTGTCCAAATAAACTAACAAATGTAAGAACCTTTAGGGGTTACACGGGAACTCTCTTCTTTCCTGCGTCTCATAATCAGTTTCTGTCCGTTTCATACGAGTTTATTTTATTACATTTCAGGTACCCACTCAGCAGTTTAAAATATCCACCAAAACTAACAGAGTCTATGACATTACAGAGCGCAAGGTATGCTACTATGCCTTTTAATAACTAATTACAAATTCTTAACAAATTTGTCATAATTCCTTCTGTTTGTTTAATTTTTCAGTGTTTTTGCAGTAATTTCTGCTACAAAGCCTCCAAATGTTTTGAGCTCCAGCTCTCAAAAACTCCACTTTGGCTCAGAAAGGAGGAGGGGTAGTGTATCTTTCAATAAATTACTTAAATGTGTTACTTGAGCTTAATATTTAGGAAATATGTACTTTATTCATAGAAATATTTATTATTAATCACAATCATTAATTATCTGTTTTATATAAACATATGATTAATAATAAATATTTCTATTAATAATTTCTTATTATGCATAGCCTGAATTACATTTGTAGGAAATATAAACCTTTTATTACATTCTTGCCGCTGTCGCCTCTGGCTTGCTTGGTTGGGGACACTTAACTTCTAGTGACTATCGTTGAATTGACTGCAGAGACCGTCTCTGCATTTAATAAGAAATTGGTCACTCTCGTCACTATACATCCCTGTCATTATACTGTACAGTGCTTTGATGCAACCTGTGTTGTTAAAAGCGCTATATAAATAAAAATGATTGATTGATTGATTATTATTAATTCAATATGTCCTTGCAGAATAAATGTATTAATTTCTTTAAAAAAATGAATATGTAGGTACCACATTTTTGAGCAGTAGTAGATTCAATAATAAGATATTTTGTCTTTTTTATTGTTTCATGTAACAATGTTTAGCATTTTGTTTCTAAAAAAAGTAACTTTTTTTTAAAGACCACCTGAAGTTAAGCTGATGAAAGAAGGAGAGGGGTATGTACATGTTCTTTTATTTGTATTAGAGAAATGTCATGGTTTAGTAGAAAACGTTTTGCAGTGACAGTGAAGTTATTAGATTATATTTGTATTAAGGGACTCTCTATTAAGGGATGTATTTTGTCTTTCTACAGAGGCAGCTCTGGACAGGAAATAAAGCTGGTAGACAGGCCTGTGACAGAAGCTGACATTGAAAATCCTGTCCCAGACGTTCCTGAATCTCACAATGACTCCCCTCCTCACAACCCGAGCGACCACAGTGACATTGAGCAAGACTTTGTCTCCAGTGTGGTGTCCAAACAGCATAAACACGTGAGGGTACACTGGGGAAAACTGCCAAAGAGGGACGAAGTCAGTGAGGAAAGGTCAAATACTGAAAATAAGCAACATCCAGAACCTACAGGAACACTAGATGGAGAAAACAATGATGAAAATAGATCTTCAATAACCCCTCAACCACAGATGGACCCAACTGCCAATCTGTCTATACCAAATAAAACCACATCTGCTGTATCTGATGTTGAAGGAACTCTGGATCTTTTGAATCAGTGTAGCCTAAAGGACATTGCAATCGACCAGGAAACCAACCTTTCTTCACAGCCTGAGATTGGAAACTCCACCCCTCCCGCTAGTGGTCTGCACATCACTCAGGTGAGCATGAGTAAGAGAGGAGCTGCCAGCCTCAAAGGCTTGTTGAAGGACCATAACAAAGCTAAAACAACTACATCCATCAGTGTGTGCCTTCTAGAGCATCTAAAGCAAACGTTTATAGAGTGGAGAACTGAGGAAACCACAAAGTTTCTTTATGGGCCTGATTATGCCTCTGGTACAGAGGTTTCTGCACAGGAAGTGGAGGAACTGGATGAAGATGACCTGGATGAGGCTGAGGTGGAAATGAGCTTGAGACAGAACAGTGGATGTTCTTCCGGACCCCTGTGCTTCAGCTCCTGATTTTCAAACTCTGCGGAAGGAGACCGAGTTGCTGGAGCTGAGAGTGAGAGAGTTTTATAATGGAGTATATGTTCTGCCTGAAGATGTCAAGGCAGATGCTATCAAAGACATTCAAGACAAACAGGTGGGAACTGAATGATTTGCCTGTCTCACCTTAAAACTGCATTTATGTCCAACATTTGCATTTGTAATGTTTTTTTTTTCCCCCAAAACTAACTTGAGACCTTTTTTACGGTGCTTTTTACCAAATGGTTTCACAGTGTTTTTAGTATTAGTGTGAGTTGCTGTTTTAGTATGATTTGTATACTATTATCATTTTTATTAATATCTTACATTTTATTTTAAGTTAACATTTGAATGTTTTTGTTCTTTTTATTAATAATCCCGCTATGAACTTGTGCTGCTAATTTTTGACAGTTTTGTTTTGTACTTTTTTTCTTTATTACTTAATTTTTTACAGAAAATGTGACTATTTTTTTATTTGGTTGTTTGTTTTTTGTGGGGATTTAGTGTAAACATATAAATACATTTTCAGGCCAGTGTGTGCATTCTGAAGTCTGCAGTTGCTTAGACTGTCCTGTTGTGGGTGCTCAAATCAAGCATGTTAGATTGGAGTTTCTCATATGAAAACTGGCAGCAATCTCTCATTGATTTCTGAATGTTATATTCTTGATCAAATCAAGAGTAACTTTTTTTATCTCAAATCCTGCAGGACAGTGGGAAGGACCCTCCTCTACCTTTGGTTGATTCTCATGCGCAGCATCTGATTCAGAAACGCATTGCTGTGGAGAAGCTCAGCCAGAGGTCAGTATTCAGCAGTAGTTTGATCAATAGTTGTATTTTCAGACACCATTAACAATTTTTTGCTCACACTATAATAATGTTATCTTATGCATTTTACCTGCTCGACATCTGTATAAAGGATGACCTCTGTTGCTTTTCTAGGATAAGCTAAATAAAAGACAGAGTACAGTTCTTAACCCCTTAGGACCCACTATATATATCAAGTATCTTTGTACTATTTAGTTACATTTAAATTCATATTTAATACAATGTAGTTAGGTGTACACACACTGTTCTTCACACTGTACCGATGCACCGCAGTAGTTAAATATGTCATGAATCTGGAGTTGCACTGTTGATCCTACCTATACCTTGACCCACCAGTAAACCTAAGCTAAACCTAACTATACCACCTAACCTGTCCCTAACTTTAACTATATCCCACCTTAAAAGTAGCGAAAGTGTTAAGTGTGTTTTTTTAATGCCATCATGTATAAAAGTCTGCTCCGTCTTTGTGTCTTTTTAAAGCTTGAGAGATGTTGTGGGACCTCTGCATCTAACGATGAATGATGTAATCAATGACATAAATAATCTGGTCAGGACATTCAGGTAAGAAACATTGTACTGAGTAATACATGTACATTACTGTTCAAAAGTATTAATTACTTTCATAATTTTATTGACTAAGGATACCTAAAATTAATCAAATGTCAATAAAGACATTTATAATGTTAAATGTTAAGATTTTTATTTCAAATAAATTAAAGAATCCCAAAAAAATGTTTTACATTTTGAAAGAATTTGTAAACAAAAGTTATAAGTACCACAACGTTTTTTTAAATCAATCGTTTTAAGAAATATTTTTAACCCCAAGTCAGTATATTGTCAACATTGACTTGTCATTAATATTTTAATGCATTTTTAGCCTTATTGATTTTATTTCTGTTTTTTATTTCAAATATTTCAGTTTTTAGTGTATTTTGTCAAATAATTGCTTCTTTTTGAAGCGTTAATAACATCTGACCTGTAACCTTTGAATAGTGTTGGATGACAGGGTCAAATCAGTGTTTTGTCTGTCTATCAGACACTCATTTGACCTTTTTGGCCTAAACCATGAAGTTTTGAGTTTCACGACCCATAAATTATGATTTGCCATGAAAGTGCTGTCAACAGGAAGTAGTGTGTCAGACTATGAAGATGATTTACCATGCCTCTGAAGGGGCACTTCACCCTTGGATTGAACCTGCTTCCAGGAATTCTATCTCTCCTGTTGAGAGCTGCTAAATCCAAATTTCGTTACAAGAACGTTAGATAAAATAAAACAGTTTGACTTTAATATTGCACTCATTTCCCTGTGTCATATGCATGCGCAAGTCTTCATGACTGTCATCTATGCACATACAATTTTTTATAGCTTTTAAGTGCATTTGAATTGTCATTTGTTTTAGGTTTACAAGCGTTAATATCATTCACAAAAGGCCAGAATGGACTTTAATTGCTGTGGTTCTTCTGTCAGTGTAAGTATCAAATTTAATATTCAGTTAATTAAAATTGCATTTAAAGGAGTAGTTCACACATAAATGAGAATTCTGTCATCAATTTCTCACCCTCAAGTACTTCCAAACCTATATGAATTTATTTGTTCTGTTGAACACAAACGATATTTAGAAAAAAGTTTGTAACCAGGCTTTTTTGGTCACCATTGACTTCCATAGTAGGAACAAAAATACTATGGAAATCAGTGGTGACCCAAACTTTATTTTTTTACAAACTTTCTTCAAAATATCTTCCTTTGTGTTCAGAAGAACAACAAAATTCGTACAGGTTTGGAAATACGTAACGATGACAAAATTTTCTTTTTTTGGTGAACCTTTCCTTTAAGCATTTTTTGAAGTTGCTATATTGTTGATGCATGGTTTATTGTCCCTCAGTACCAAATGTGACCAGATTACTTCCAACCAGAGTCAAGTCACAACAAATTTATCTTTTAGAAGTCAAACAGATCTGTGGGCTGCTTAAGCTAATTATCTACCACTGCATGGCTTTTGTCCATTTTCTCATGCATGGGAAAGTGCCACATGTGTTGGTATTTGCTATGAGAGTCTAGCAGGGCTGGCCCAAATAAGCTAACGTGTGCTAGTATAAAGGCTCAGAATATTGCAACCGCAGATAATGCTGTGGGTTTATCTGGGGATGACTGTTGATTGGGGCTTTATGGCACCTCGGTGGCCTGCTGTCTGTGCTCTGACAGTGAAAGTATGTGGTATACAGATCAACAGCTGGAGGGCCTGGATTTAACAAGAGTATACAGGAACAACACTGAGGAAATCAGGGAGCATTGTTTTCTCTTCAGGAACACACTATGCAAAGCTATAAGACCCAAGTGATTTATGCCTGTATGAGTGTATGATTTGTGTGCATTTCTTTGTGCTCCAAGTTAATATTTGTCTACTTGATAAAGATTTGTACTTTTTTGAGGATTGATTGTGGAGGTTTTGTTTTTTACTGATATCTATCTGTCTATATATACACATAGGACTGCATTTACAGCAATTTATTCTTGCTTTACATGTGAATCACGATGAACTGAGTTCAGATTCTCTTACACGATTCTCATTTTTCAACAAAATTTATTGCACTCGTGTACAAAAAAACCCAAAAACTGTACATACAGTATAACAAAGTACTGGAGTAACAAATAGTCTCCCTTCTTTGTTTTTATCCTTAACGTGAGATGTAAAAGCTTTTAACGTAAGTTGTTGGACATTCCGAAGCGTTCCGTAGCAAAATCCAAATCAGACTCATGTGGCACTACCTACCTGCATACTAGCTTACATGTTACATCATAATGAAATTTTCTGCACGCTTCACTCTACACTTTTCCGTTGATTTACTGGTAGCACTTTTTATTTGTTACTGAGTCAACAGAATTCATTTCAGAATTCCATCTTGCAGTTCTATTAAAGGAAATGAGATTGTTTTGAAGTGCATATAATATATATGTGGTAGAAAAGGCTACACAATCATGTTTGTACAGTGCCAGGTGGCATGTATGACTTCCCTTAGGTTTATGAATGCTTGACAGAGCCACTAACTCTGAAGAGAGTTCCGTGCTGCTCCCTGTCTGTGTCAACAGAAGCTCGTATCTTATCACGGCCTGATTGCTCTGGATCCGTGATGCTGCAGTAACAGCATGGGAAACATTCCACCTGAAGAGCCAACACACAACCCCAATTAAACCACTCCTCATTTAAAGATCTGCCTAAAGACATGGCTCTGATTTATCATTGACTGGCTAGAGAATTTCACCAATTAGTTCATCAAAGAAAAGTTTGTTGGGTCATGGTCAGGCAATGGAACGACCAGCAAACACATTAATAATTGTAACATTTTGATTGTGGTTACAGAATCATCAGTTTCTTCCCAAGTCAGACTTGTACCATCTACACTAGACACAAGT
Organism: Puntigrus tetrazona; assembly: GCF_018831695.1. Lineage (NCBI taxonomy): Eukaryota > Metazoa > Chordata > Actinopteri > Cypriniformes > Cyprinidae > Puntigrus > Puntigrus tetrazona. Next base: position 7,183,729 of record NC_056700.1, read on the forward strand.
GGCGCGGCACGATGCCACATAGTACAATAGAGAAGGGATCTCTGCAGAGTTTAGCTTACCATGGTCTTACTAGGTATTCTTGAAACATCCAGGCTGGTGTGCTGAGGCAATTTGGAGCTAAACTCTGCAGGACACTGGCCCTCCAGGATCAAGTTTGATGACCCCTGCAATAGAGATTCTATTGATTTTTAATCAGTGACACTGTCTACATGGATGTGTCGAGATGCGACCGGTGTAGGCACTGTGTTATTCGAAGTTTGTTGGGGAAGTGTGAACATGACAGTTGTTTTTATATATATATATATATATATATATATATATATATATATATATATATATATATATATATATATATATATATATAATTGTAGATCCAGCAACCAACTTAAGCCAGCTTGTTTGTTGGTAGCAATTGCATATCTGATAATTGCTCTTTTGATATTGATTGTTTCCATTGCCCTTATTTTTAAGTCACTTTTTGGATAAAGGTATCTGCTAACTGACTAAAATAACATTATCGGACATAACTTTATATTGACTAGTTTCAATGTATTTCAGACTTTTTTTTTTTTTTTTTTTGGCTGCTCATCTACATTTAGTTTGAGAGTCCTTTTGAGGCTTTCAATCTGTTTATCAGCAGTGGGCCTGTTATTTTCCCTTCATGAATAATTTGGAAGCACACCTCTCTGTGCCTTATGTCAGGTGTGCCACTGGCCTGTGGGCTTTTGTTGAGAGCGGTTCAATAATAGATAAAGCACCAGAAACTGTAGAACAGGTTGAGTCTGAGCTTCTGCAATAGCCCTTTTTCCTCTTAGAGGAAGAACTATGGATGTATGGCATCTTTAAAGCAGCATAAATGCAGGCGTTTATGTGTTTAACATTTGAATCATTACTTTTAATACCTAAACGGATCATTTAATTAACAGTTAATAGTATTGATATGATATATTGATTTGTTTTACAAAATTATAAAGGAGTAGATGTTTGTGTTGGTGACCATTTCAAAGCGCTATTCTCTATAACATTTGTTTTGATTCATATCTGTTTACATGTCTGTGGTGCTTAAGCTTTTTTTGGTTTGTTCAGATTAACAGAAGTGTCACCGTTGCTCAGAGAGTCATTGGCAAGTCCATCTTCATTGGAGTACATCTCCTCTCTCATGAGAGAGCTGAAACTGGAGGACAAAGATCTACACAACCTCGTGCTGCTCTTCAAACCGTGTTTTACTTCACAAACATAATGTACCACATGCACATTTAGAGTTTATATTAAAAGTGAAACAATGAGTCAGTGTATTTTTTTGAATGCTCAATATTGTATTTATGTAGTTAATGATATTTAGTAAAATTCAAAGAATCATTAATCAAATTAAGATGGTGCCGTTTAAAAATACTTCTTTAGTCAACAGAACATTTGATAAATGCAACTGCAAGATAATGCATGATGATGTCAGCATTTTTTTCTAAACAAAATGTATTGAACTTGAAAATGCAGTCAACACATTACAGAATATTTCGAATTGTAGATGTGGTTAAAGTTGGGTTCATTCGCACTTTTGTGTTTTCTTCTACAACATTTTACCTCAAAAGGTAACAAAGTACCTGTCAAAGTATTTGGATAAATTATATCCAAATACTTTGCCAGGTACATTGCTAACAAGTTGCTGTAAAGAACAAGAACGTGTGTTAAACATACTTGATGACATTGGTTTTGGCCTACATCTTGCATTGGAACATTTCATTTGAATCCATTTAAATGTTAAATACATATTTTGAAGCAGAAGCAGAGGAAAGAAAGTGATGTTTTGTTTGTTTATTAATACTTGGCAAAGATAAAATCACAGCTTGTTACAAAAAAACGAGAATTGTCACGAGTATCTGAAATCTAAATTTTCTTCATTCAAAAAAACCACACAATATTCGGCTACCTTCTAATTCTGCAAAGTGTCACATGTGCAAACAAACAGTCATAAATGAATGTTTTTGTCTTATTTTAGTCCATGTTGTGTTTCTTTGTGCCTTCTCAGATCTACTTTGCGCTGAAAGCCTTTGCCGCAAAGTTCACATCCAAAAGGCTTGAATCCTGTGTGTTTTCTGCTGTGTGTGATGAGGTTTGAACTCTGACTGAAGGCTTTGCCACACACTTGACACTTGTGGGGCTTTTCACCTATAAAATACGAAGAGTAGTTTTTGTATTTTCCTTCAGTCTCATCAAAACTTCGACTCAGAAAAAACGTGCGTGTTTTCTATTGACCAAAATATAAATTACCTGTATGAATGAACGTGTGTTTTTTCATATCCGACTTCTGGTGGAATCGTTTGCCGCAGTACTGACAGGGATACGGTCTGGTGTCAGAGTGGATGAGGAGGTGGGTGGACAAAGTGGACGATCTTTTGAAGCTTTTGTCGCATATTTTGCAGCTGAAGACCCTTTCCTGACGGAAAAATGTCATTAATAACAGAGTTTATTCTGACTGAATTATTAAATATCGTGAAATGCAAACACAAGCCCTACTTGTGAATGCACAGCTTTGTGTTGCTCCAGGCTGACTGCGTGGCCGAACGTTTTTCCACAGATTTCGCACGCGAAGGGCCTCGTGCCGCTATGTGACCGCCGCACATGAACCTCTAGTCCATGAGGGGTCGAAAACACCTGTTTAAAAACAAAAGCTTTTTAGAACCTGCAAGTGTTTAGAAGAATTAAATTGGAGCGAATAGTAAAAGACAAGCTGCTAAATAAATAAAAAAATATTCACACCTTAGTGCATTTTACGCATTTGTACGACCCACTTAGCTGAAGGCGCGTGCACATAATGTCGGACTCCGAGTCAGTTTCTCCTACTTTAGTTGACATCTTGATGTCGGCATAAAAGCCTCTATTGTTCAACAAATTAGTGGTCAGAGAGCCATAGTCCTGGTAAAATCGCCCGGGTTGTGTTGGTTCAATGAGTAGATGGGAACCCGGCCTTCTGTCCACGGCATCATAAACCCCAACTGTCGCCTCTGAATCCACAGAAACACGGTTGCAGGATTGAATGAGGTGTCTAAGTTCGGACGTTGAATGGGCCCAAACATAAGGGCGGAAAGTCATGTCGAATGGCTGAGAGTCATCTGGAGAAGACACCGGGCATTTATCCAAATCTAGAGTGAAATGTTTTAAAAGGGAACTGTAATAAGTGTTGTGCACAAGCGTTTTCACGACTTACAAAGCTTTCGGTAGCTTATAGTAAGCTATACAAAGTGTACATGCTTTTGTTTTTTTTTAAAGGGCATAGGCTACCACCTGAGTAACAGTTTCTTAACTTTTTCAATAGAGAGAGAGAGAATGACAACATTCCAACCTGAAGACGTTCCCGATGACAGGGGTCTCCAGAAGTCCTCATAGTCGGATGAGCGGTCACACACACTGCCCTCGCAGCTCAGCGGAGACTGCTGAGAAGAATGATCCGCTGTGCACACCATGCTGGCTTTAGGGGAATGCTTGCCCACCTCCACCGGGCTCTGGGGAATCTGCCCCATTTGACTCTCTAAATAAAATCCACAGTGCCATTTGTATTTTGATTTACGCATTTCGGTGCCTGGTTAATTTGTACCTATAGTTCGTACCTTGGAAGGTGAGAAGTTTCTCAATCGGGATGCAGTTGTCGTCCAGGGAACGGGGTTGGTGATAACTGTGCGCCCGTTTGCTCTTCACCAAAAATGACCTCGGCATGTTTACTCTCCGTTGTAAGGTTCAGGGTCACCAATCACTCACGGCTCTCCAATCCTGCCTAAATATGGCGCAAAATAGATTTAGATCTAGAGCACCGGTGTGAAAAAATGTACACCTGTGCACCTGATCTTCAACTGAATAGGACCGCTCTGTCAAATCTATACCATGCAGACGTTTGCAATCAAAACCTCCCAAATAAAGCAAAAACGATTTGAAGTCGAAGCACTGTACGCAACACTTTGTTATAGGCTCCCACATGGCAACTTGATCTCAGCCTTGTTTAGTAAGCTGATCCTCTATCAGCGTGATATACCAACCTCACGTCACTTCCAAGTAATGGCCTGCAATGGAGCCCAGGGTATTATTGCCAATAATTAAGTGGTTTCATTTTAGTCGTTAATAACCTGATGTCAAGTCTTAAGGAACATAAATTACAAATACAAACAGTATATATATATATACATATATTTATTTCCCTAATACTAAGGCTGCATTATTAAATAGCAGTCTTATTAGCCTATTTGAACAGGTTAGATTTATGAATAGCACTTTTTTTTCTGTAGCACAATAGAAAACTTAAGCAGCATAGTAAAGAAAATGATTAATTGGTTGTTCTCTGTACATAGGTAAGACGGCATTGTATACTACTGATGGCGATTTATTTATTTATATATAAAACATTTAGGCCATTTTATATTCAGAATGAAACAACTGGCTCTTGTGTTGTAACTGTAGTCTACTATTAAAGCTAAATTAAATCAGTAGGCGCCTACTATTTCAGCTGTAATTCATAATGTATCGTTTTCTGCTACATTTCTGTATAAACCTGAGATTTTTTTAGGTTGTATTTTTTTCAAGTAGGTTGTTTGCATAGCAAAATAATTATAGCAGTTTTATAACTTGAAAGCAATGAAGAGAGACATCGACGACAAGAATATGGTGCAATGTCTACATACACCGTGCAACTAAGTATATCTCTACAGGCCGTGTGTGCATGATGAAAGGAACGAACAATAAATATAAAAATAATATATTATAAATAATAAGCGCTTCAGAACATTTCATTATTTCAGATTATTCTTTAGAAAGCAATGAAATCATTGGTGAATTTCGTTTTTTAACCATTTAATGTTAGCATTTACCGTTTAGTGTCTTGCTTATTTTTTTATTTTAAATTGTCCCTTAATCTGACATTTTCCCCTAAGCACCCCCTTGCGGTCCCACGGGGTTCCCCGGACCCCAGGTTTAAAACTGCCGCATTAGGCAACGTAATGTTCCGTCTGCAGCTGAATCAAAGCGCATCAACATTGAAGGGCCGACAGAGACGTCTTTAGTAACTAAGGTAGCAGTCAGATTGTGAATGGGAAAAACTCTGATCTCCTAACGTTTTTCCGTTAAGAATTACCTAGCAAAGTATATGCAGAGACTAAGGCTTACCTCTGTCAGTGCGTCAAGATAACCGAAACTTTATCCAAAGCGAATATTTTTAAAGTTATGATTTCCATTCGAATGAAAATTCAGTTCAAAATCGAGGCATAAACGCGTGAAGATTAAAGTCTGCCGCACGCTCTGGGGTGTAAAGCGTCCCGAATGAGGACGGGACTCACCTGTTGAGCTGCGCTGCTCCGCTCCGCTGCTGAGGACTGCTGCGCGCGACCTGCCTCCGCGCAAACACGCGCCTTAAATACACACTTTAACTTCCTCAACGCGACCGTGTTTGATCGTGTCTCAGAAACATTTCACCCAATTTCTGTAAGTGCCTGCAGCGACGACTCCGTGCATTTGAAAAAGTAGTTGAAAAAGAACCTAACTGCATGTTAGCTATGATGTAGTCTGATTACCGTAGACGCCCATAGCGATCTAAATCACATTAGGATTTTTAGCTTGTCTACGTGGGACGATTTTATATTTGCCCCAGGTGTGGTTTTCTGCAATTATTCTTCCAGGAATAACATTTCTGCCAACGCTGGGTGTTACCGTATTTTCAAAAATACATTCGAAGCAATCCATAGGTTACATACAGTGACTTGAATACACCTCTTCTACCACGTGTTTTGTAGCTTAGAGGCATATGTTTTATAAAAATAAAGAAATTACAATAATACAAAATGAAGAGAAAATAAAACTTTAATAATCTTGTTATTATGACTATAATGTATATTACACATTGTGAAAATTATTTAAAAAATAACTGAATTTATAATAGTGCAATATATGTGTGTATTGGTAGGTTAGAGGCATATGTTTCATCAAAATAAAGAAATTACAATGAGATAATAAAGAGAAAATAATACAAGGAAAGTCAGTTGAAAAATCTTTAATAATCTTATATTATTATGACTATAATGTATATTACACACGGTGGATATTATTTAAAAATTAACTGAATTTTCCATAATAGTGCAATATATGTGTATATTGGTAGATTAGAGGCATATGTTTCATAAAAATAAAGAGAAAATAACACAAGGAAAGTCAGTTTAAAAACTTTAATAATCTTATATTATTATGACTATAATGTATATTACACATCGTGAAAATTATTAAAACATTAACTGAATTTTTCATAATAATGCATTATATGTGTGGTTTACTGCATATTGATTCATTTAGTGACATTGATGAAGTTTCCACAAGCGCTTGAAACAGCAGAGAGAAAACCTGGATGCCAGTAACACTGGGTGAAATACAGATGAGTGTTTTCTGAAAATCACTGTTGTTCAATCAGTCGGATTTTCAGTACAGGTATTTGTGGCTGACCCTGACTAAAACCTATTTTACAGTGTGACGGTTACTTGAATGTTAGATCTAAGATATTTAACAACCTTTTTTTTTCTTTGGTAAGAATGAGAAATCTTGGTGTCACTTTCAAGCGTTAATGGCAAAACTGTCACAGTGCGTCTCTTTTCAATGACACTTAAAGTGTTGCACCATGTTTAACAGTCGGGACTGTGAAGAGTACTTTCATAGTAGACACTGTAGCTGTGGGCAGCTCTCTTAATAGAATATCCTCAGTGTCTCACCGGATGGCGTGCTTCTGGAGACAGGACGACTGGACGTTAGGGCAGCTCTCCATTTTTAGGTGTCACTGTGCTTCGGAGAAGGCGGACGTGGAAGGCCTCAGTGCGGGTTGAGAAAGTGATGCAGTATGTTTGGAGAGCTGTAAAGAATTAGATCGATCGTGTATTACGCGAAAAGAGAAGTGAAAGTGATAGGTTATCAAAAACAAAAATTTCTTAAAGGCACACAACACTAACGTTTCCACACTGACATTACCACAACTGACCACAATTGCCATAGAAAGTGGAAAAGATGTCTCACATATTAAGGCAAAAAAAAAAAAATCCTCATGGTGCATTGTTGTACCTCTATCTACTATCTTGCCTTTGATATTGGTCTACTAATAAATAATATTCTGTTGTAGGTCTAGCAATAGATTTAGTGTGTCCTTGCAGACAGTATAGTGACTGTATAGTCTGATTTTTGCATTCACTTTCTTAGAGATCGGTATATCTATAATATATATAATATAAATAATATTGAAATGACGAATCATTTAAAAACTATCGATTTTAATAAACTGTATTTTATTATTTGTATTTAAATTATATTACAATGAATACAATTCTGTATTCAAATCTATTCAAACGTTTAAACATGCATTTAAAAAAAACAATATTCTTCTGATGACTGATGAAAGCCCAACTCATTTGTCCCCTCTCTTGGGTCCTTCGAGACTAAAGCTAATAGATCAAACGTAAAGTCAAAGTAGAGACCCAGTCTATCTGTCGCAGCACACAGCAGAGTGTAAACGTGACAAACCTCCTCCTCGCATCAAGAACAGGAAACCAAAAAAAAAGACTCGAACAGACACTATGACTGCAGCAATAGGTAAATACGTCTGAAACACTCATATATTTATTTCTTTCTCTGTGTTTTTCTAGCGCCGAGACTTTCAGCATCTCTTTAGGGAGTACGTGATTGAAATAGCTGCATAAAGTAGCCGTGATAGGGTTTGAGCCGTGTTTGAGGTTTCAAGGTTCTCAGAGTGTTCGCAGAAAGAGTGAGACGTATACAAGCTTTCACGACCACAAAGTTAGTTCTAAATTTGAGCCCATCGCTCAACCAGAGAGCAATCAGAGATGGCGCATGGCTTAGCAGCTCTTTAAATAAGGAGACACTGATCATAGCCGTACATGTCTTTCAGTTCAAAACCACACACGTGAGAATTCATGTTCAGAACGCATACGTTCTCATTCCTATTTCAAACAGAACAGCGTTTTAATTCTACATCAGTGTACAGACTGATACGAGAAGTAGCTATCACAGAACTCTCCAACACCATCATGAGTTTTGAATGCGACTTTTATGAGCTAAACTAAACAACGCTATCAGTAACAAACCAGATTAAGAGACATAAGCATTTAACCAATTTCATCAGACAGGCTCCCCTTGCCACCAAACCACAGAAAATCAGTCAGCGAGCAGGAGGTGTTTAGGGGCACTCACACCTACAGGTTATCTGATAGAAGCAGTTTCTCACAAGACCTCAAACCACTGACGCTGAGCTTCTGTTCGTTACAGATAGGGAAGAGTAGGAAATATCATGGGCAAATTTATACATGAGAATCAAAACTACAGGAAAGTTTCTCTGTAGAATCAAACATCTTCATATATTAGAGAAAAAAAAATAGCAGTCTAAATCTGAAACATCTTATTGGTTTTAAAAAATGTAAAAAAAAAAAAGTAAAAAAAAGTGTCATGCAACTACTTTGAGCTTAAACTTATACAGTGCATTTGAGACATTTATGACCCTGATGTCATTTTTTTATTAAAAAATATATAAAATGATATGATGAAAAATGATACAAATGAAAGATGTAATTTTGGTTTAAAATGTTTTTAAATATATTTATACAAATATTTATTTATATATATATATATATATATATATATATATATATATATATATATATATATATATATATATATTTGTGAATATATTTAAATAGTTTAAAATGTTTCTAATAAAATAACAGAATAGGATATTATTTTATATTTTGCACTTTTAATACTGAATTTTATTGCTAAACATGAAAGCACCCCAAGCAGACAATAAAAGTGTATGGATCACATCAGTGTACATCAAATGAACTGCTGCCCGAAGTTTTAATGCCAGTTAGTCTAAATCTGCAAAAGAAAAAAAGCAAAACTAATATATTTTATTTGATGATTTGATTTTGTTTTGATGTTGTAGGTTTCATCAGTTGTTTTCCTTTCATTTTATTTGTTGTTATAAATTTTAAAGAATTCAAATAAAAACAATACATTCAAATAAACGTTATCATAAATATCGGTTTTGCAAGTTTAATTTTTATCATTAATATTACTATTGTGCTAAGTATAGTAATAGCACTAGATGGCTGAAAATCTTCAAAAAAGTTTGTTTTATTGGGTCAAAACTGGCCAAGAATGTGAGTTGCGAGCTGCAGTTTGTTTTTTTTTAATCATAGAAATCCGTGTATTAAAGGATTTTTTTAATAATGTGTGAAATCACAAACTAAAACTACCAGAACTGATGATTCATGTATGTTAACTGTAGACTGATTGTTTGTCATGTGACTTTATTCTCTTCTGGTTGTACCATGTGAACAGCAGTTTATCTCACTAACACCTTTTTTGACAATGCTATGTGGCAAGACAATAACGAACCAGGCGGCACGGTTAACCGGTTACAATGGGAGGAGGTCTTCCGTTATCTTTGTAATCAGCTATGCTCATCGTGAACCTGCACGCTGGGGTTTCTGGTTGTAAATCTACTGAACAGTGGGGTGCTACAAATCACATGGAGGCAGACGTGTTGAGAGGTGCTAAGAGTTTCCTGGCCATTGTGTGGCTATTTGAGAAAATATGTTCTCTCAATAAGGAGAAGTCTGGCTCCCCAGCATGCGTGCGTGATCACGGCTCTGATGGCTTATAGAGACACGTGTATTTGACTAATTTCATTTCATGTCAGTAGTTTCGTTTTGGTTCTTCTTTGCCGTGATGTGCTGCAAGTACTTAGCATTAGCACGTCTTAGCTTCACTATTTAGCTTCTGACACAATAATGCAGTGTACCTGTAATCTGTGGTCTTACTGGAAGATTTATTTGTCTGGGTGCACCACTTCAGCTTGAAGATATGTAAAACATGCGGCTAGCAAGTGACAATCAAAATGTAGAACATCTTTACGTCTCAGCACAAGCTGCAGTTGTATTTCCTCGCTCAAAGTCGTCATTAAATTAAAATGCACCATGTATATTTGGTAAATGCACGTTATCCGTAAGTAAGCTTTATTTCTGTGAATGTCTGAGACTTTCGCTTCATTAAGCACAATAGACAAATAACTAGAACAATAACGGTGCAGTAAACTGTAAAACTGTGCATGTATTTATGATTATAATGAAAAATTTAAATAATATGATAACATGCAGCATAACAGACGTATGTTTCTTTCTTTCTATTTTTCTACGTAAAATATTATAACTCTGACAGAAATAACCAAGTTTTCACTCGCCATCGTTTTTTTTAAATGATAATGTTTAGGCCTATTAAATAAATGTTCTTCTCAAATACACACTGGGAACAGTTATTGGCACCCCTAAAAAATGTAAAATATCTCTGAAATGCATTCATAGTCACAATTTTGCGATTATGAACATGAAATTATTCTGTTTCACAGAAATATAAATAGGAGGGAAATCAAAATGACCAGTAGGCAACTGTCTGGAAGATGACATTTGTCTACATCGTCCTAATGCACGGTGAGGAGGAGAGTTTGAGTGGCTGTAGACTCTTAAATGACCACAGCTGAAGAACTGCGGACAATAGTTGAGTCTTGGGGTCAGAAAACTTTAAAAACAACTTTCAAACACACCACGTGTCGTTTGAGAGTTTTTCAAGAAAAGGATTCTCCTTGCTCACTCCAGTATGTGCAGTTATCAGACAGCCCATGTGTACAATATAGAGAAACACACCGCTGTAAACATGACTTACTCATTGTTATGTCATTCTGAGCTTGATGTTTGCTCATTATCCACCTATAATGTATTTTAAATTTACCCAGACTTTTACTTTCCTTTCGTGAATTAAAATAACCATAGATACTAATTGTCCAATCACTTATGAGCAAAACTTGCATTCAGTCTGTGAAGCTATGGATAGGTGGGCCTGCTGAAGCACAGAGAGAGAACCTGATGTGCCATGAAATGAAAAAGGTCAAACATACTTGAATTTGTAACTCTGTGATCTGCTTTTGAAGAACTGCAGTGACGGCCAAGTTTGCTTCTTTGTCCCGCTGTGAAAAAGGTAAACAACTCTTAAATTTACTGAAGCACAGCGAATGAAGCCACGGTACGAGCAGTGAAGTAACATTCAGTGTTTTGAAATTAGACAACCATATTTTGTCTGCCACCATGTCACCAGACTAGCCCATCTTGTGCAGATCTCTTTTGCAGCGGCATTAATGCAAGCAGCTGTCTGTTTCACAGTAAAGTGAGATACAGTGTTCGCGTTTTCTTGCAAAATCACTTCTGCATAAAAGAGCTGATAGACAAGTGCAATGTGGGGGCCTGGTCTGAGTGTGTGAACTACGCCAGCATCTGAAGATTTGGCCAGCAGAGTGAGAAAGATGTTATCGTAGATCTGCCTCTAGAAAAGCAGAAGATACCGGTTCCCCTCAAAGCTGTTTGAGTGATCAACAGACAGGCCGTTCTTGCACATGTGTGTCATATATCATGTGTAATGAATAAATGGAACAGTCGCTGATCTGAGCTTTACCGATGAAGTTTTTGTGCATGCACTGTGATTAGAGATCATGGAAAAGGCTTGTATATTGTGAGGTGCTTTCGTTTCCTCTCTCAGAGTTAAAAGAACATTCTGCCTTGCTCAGACTGCATTTCGGCTTAACATTAATTATCAATATATTATCATCAATACATATAATTATCAAAAAAACAAATGTGTAAGATTTTTAAATGCCATAAATGTCACCGTATTCTTTCTGTTAAAACTTGTGTATTATTTGACTCTAAAGTTGTTCATATTTTCATATTTTTGTATGGCATTGTGTTTGTGGCTAGTTTCAAAAACTGAATATAGCTTTACACAGAACAATGTTATCTAGCAAGTTTTTTTCACACCAGAATCATGTTAATGTATACGTTTCGTAGCTGTACCAAAACTGCGTTTTAGTATTTTAACATGCACAAATTCATTCTCTATTCACTTCCATTGTAAGTGCCTCACTATAACCCAGATTTTTGGTTTATGGAAGAAAAGTGACAACTGGGAATCCCTTTTTGTGGTTTCATGCCACAAATGCTGTTGATTGTGCTTAACCCTAACTCAACCTAAAATATTCCCTTAAGAAATTGAATGATGCTCTTTGTCCAGAACAGGATTAATTTAGCCCGAAGGAAGGAAGTCAGTGAGGGTAAATGACACTGTAATTAGACACCTCCAGACCGTCAAATAGCAGATGATGTCAGGTGTGGTGTTACCTTGCACTGAACAGTAGAAAACTGCCGTCTGCTCTGTTGTAATTGGCTGCACAGATCTTGGTTCTGAGACGTCAACTCCTGCAGATGATCTCGCTGGATGTTTATATGCGCTTCGATACGTTTCAGCTGGTTGCTGTAAATTGTGTTCTGTAGTGAGAAGAGAACCATTAAAGTAAGAGGACTGACTTGGAGAGATTTTAGTTTGTCAGAATCTGATTTAGGTGTGCTGTCTTTCACACCCATAGACATTTCTAGACATCTTTGTAACGTTTCCCAATCAGAGGCGAGAATCATTTTGAAATCTCAGGATGTTTCATCATGATGCAATGACACAAATTTGTATGAAATATGTATGCATTAAAAATAAAATAAACACATCATGAATAACATAATAAAAAAGATTCATATTAAAAAGAAGGTGAATATTAAATAAAATGCAATAAAATCAAAGGCAATTATTATGATAAATGGTCAAAAATGTTTTTTATCAATAAATAAATAATGAGTTTTTATATTGCGCTTTTAACAACACAGGTTGTATCAAAGCATTGAACAGTATAAAGTAGAAGAATACAATGATAGGGATGTTATAATGACGAGATTGAACAATTTGTTATTAAATGCAGAGACGGTCTCTGTAATCAATTTGACGACAATCTCTAGAAGTTAAGTGTCCCCAACAAAGCTTTACAAAGATTTACTTTTCGAATAAATGGTTTTCACTATAATAATAATAATAATAATAATAATAGAAATGGTAATGTTGATTAAAATATAAAATTCATAAACGTTAGTAAATTAATACAGGAAACAAATTCACAGCCTACATTTTACATTTGAAATGTAAGAGTCCATGCTAGAAATGATTAAATATGTTAAGTTCATTGTATTATAATTTATTTGCACAATAAAGTATTAAACTTTTCTGTTTCTATCTGTATGTGTGTGTGTGTGTGTATATATATATATATATATATATATATATATATATATATATATATATATATATATATATATATATATATATATATATATATGTAATGTATAAAAATGAATGTTTAACATGAATGCCAATATTATAAATAACTAATCGACGCTATACATTTGTTGAACTGGCTGTGTTAAAGCAGATAAAAGCCGCTATTTCTTTCTTTTCTATTTCCCCCCTTTCGGCGGCAAAATAAAGACGACGACGACGACAACAACAACAAAACAAATACTGTAAGGCTTCGTCCTCTGTATCACGCAGCACGACTGAAGCGAAACGGATTGCTCGAGTCACACAGCGCTGCGGCCTTGATGTGCGTCGTGTCTTCAGCGGCTCGTGAGGATCAGCGCGCGCACCACTGGGGCGTTCTAGCGAGGCTACTAGCGCGGTTTAATTCCCACACTTTAACGGTATTTATAGCTTCTGAGAAAGAATTATCTCGACCTGCAGATCTGTATGCAAGCGAGAACGAGAGGGCCCTTTATTGGTTTATTGGAGAGACACGAATTTTAATCTAGGATGGAGGATTTCGTTTTTCACGCGTCAGTGATTGTCCCCGTGCACGCGTGCAAATGCAAGAGCGTCACAGGTTATTATATATTTTTACAATACCATGCATATTTTATATTTTAAATGCACTTAACTTTAAAATTATAGTGCATTTAAATATTAAACCGTTTCTTAAAACCAGTCCAACGAGTAAGCGAACAGAACTAAGCGATCTTTGCTCTTCTATCCTTCATATTGCAGTGCATACAGTTATAAAGCAGCAGATATTATCAGCTGGGGGTTTTAACCTCTGTCTGCAGCTTCATCAGTTTGTGGCGGCTCTCTTTAAGAGCGGCTTGAGCGAGCGCTTCCTTCAGTCTTGTGCTTAACAGCTCCCCCTGGAGTCCATTTTGTGCATTGGTGACCTTTTGCTGACCTCCACAATGCACCTGCTGCTTCTAGCAGACAGACAGTGAGGTTTTGATAACCCGCTCTTACGGTATATTGAACAATGAATATCTTAAATTCTTTAACCCCGTGCAAAAGTTACCTGCCACTTCTCGTCCAGGTCTTTAATGTGCTGTTTTAGCACTTTGAGTTCAGTGAGTGCCTCCGATTCCTGCAATCTACAGCCGATCAGCTCCGTCTGCAGATACATCACACTGTCCCCATTAGCCACATCGCTTTTCTACAACACAGACACGCACGCATTTTTAATTACGGAAGCAACCTCAAACCCGGCTAAACATAAGTGTGTGATGTCTAACATGCTTTAACTCACTATAGCCTATGAATACACTAAGGATGGTCTATTTTTGTAGGCCAAAGGGTTAGCATTTGAGTGCTCCGGTTCTATCGTTCTGAAGTGAATCGTGCTTTAAAACAAATATTCTGGCTTAAATCAATTATAGCTGTGTTTATTTGTGAAGACTATCTTGATTAACAAAATGTGTACGATTCGTAGATTTTTACTAGTCACAAAGTTTATTTTTCAAGCCAAAGGAAAAGTCTTTTTTTTTGCAACCGGAGTTGGCCAACAAAATTAGGTCATCACTGCAGCACTCTAAAACTGTGCTTAATACTTCACATTAATGTGTGTAAAACAAGTTTGCATGGACGATTTAACTTAATTTCGACCTCTTCCATCTGCAAGATGTTTGCCTGCATCTCTTTTAAAGCGCTTTGTGACCTGGCTGTGTTTAGCTGAGTTTTCTCCAGCTCTTTCTTTAGCTGTGACACCAGTTTTTCTGAGCACCTCTGGATAGTCGGCACATGTGGGAGTAAGAGCATGAACATATCCTTAGGAAAAAAAATCATTGACATTTACATAAAGGCACTGTAATGCACTTACCTTTTCCAGTAAGGCAAGCCTCTGCTTTAAATGTTTGTTCTCTGAGGAAAGTCCCTTGAGATAAGGCAAGAGAACAAGTTTAAAATGGCTTTGGTTTTATTTAGAATCTGAAGGCTGTTGAGAAATATTATATGGAAAAAAAACAAGCACTCACATTTAGTTCTTCCTGCTCCTGCTGCTTTTTCGTCTTGATAGATGCATACTCTTGTCTCAACCTAAAACCAATAAAACGAATCATATTGTTTGCATAGACAATTGGATAAAACAATACAATGCAAAAAAACACATACTGTTTCATTCTGCTGGGATTGTATTTTATTTGATATGCTACTTCAATGATTCCGTCAGGATCTGAAGCCCATGATTCTAGATTCTGCAAGCACTGAACACAACAGAATTAAAAGTGGCAGTATTTCAAAGACGTAATGATTGTAAAAAGAAAAATCCTAGCAAGTGGTAAAGAATAATTCACTGAGGTGTTCCATTACGTTCGTCATTCCCTCTACGTCAAGCTTGATGAGTTCTGTCTGCTTCATGTGAAGTAAAGCCAAACCAACCCGGAACACAATCTCCAAACCCTAAAGCGCATGTGCATAACGTACATAAAATAAAACTATTAAAAGGTTTTCTGTAATTAAAAAATAAAATGAATGATAAAATACCATATGAGAAACGTGAATTTAAATAAGGAAACATAAACCTAAACGTTGATAGAAATAAATAGAAGTAAAACAAAATAAAGTCAAACAGAAATATATATTTATATATATATATATATATATATATATATATATATATATATATATATATATATATATAACAACATAATTACTAAAACTAAAATGAAAACAGTAAATATAAAAATAAAAGCAAAACACTAAAATATCACTGGCTGGTTATTTCATGTTTTATCTATAAATATCTATGAATCTATAAATGACATGCAGTGTGAAATGATGGCTTATGACGAGATGCAGTGACATGATTAATTGTACCTCACACATAAAGATGTCAAAAATCCTAATCGCAGTTCTGATTGGTAAAGATGAGAGGAGGATGTTGAGAAACCAAGAGGAGGAGAACACAGAGGTGTGAAAACCCTGAGTCTGGAAGTGGGAATGAAGCTCAGGAAGTTGATCCTATCAGAAAGAAAAAAATATAATCAGACAACAGATGACAATCTCTAGGGGAGTGGAGTAAGACGTGTGACCCACAATATTAGAATGATCCTTCAGAATGGTATCATGTGACACTGAAAACTGGAGTAATGACTGCAGAATGCATTATTTAAATGTATTTTTCATTGCTTAGAGGACACAACACATAGCAAAAAAGAAGTGACACAGTTTTACCCCCCTATCCCCTTCTTACAATCTGGAAATCTGCAACGACGTTCTTGTCAAATGTGTAATTCTCAGAAATCTGACATTTATCAGGAAATGGAAAGATACTTCAGCACATCGTTCGTAACATGCTTTATGTGGCTTACTCAGCTCAACGTTTTTTGGAAAGGACATTTTACAAACAATCCATATAATCCATTTTAAATAGAGCAGAAATATAAGTGTTTACCTTAATCATGGTGTCAAACTGGTAAACGCAGCAGCCGAGTTCAACCATATCGGATCTATACAGATCCCTCATTCTGAAGTCCTTCATTAGTCTCACAAAAAGGTAGAAGGCATCCTCTTCAGCCATCTAAAAGGTAACCATCTTAATTCATTGACTGGTA
The DNA here is from genome assembly GCF_018831695.1 of Puntigrus tetrazona. Taxonomy (NCBI): domain Eukaryota; kingdom Metazoa; phylum Chordata; class Actinopteri; order Cypriniformes; family Cyprinidae; genus Puntigrus; species Puntigrus tetrazona. The sequence continues at coordinate 7,200,540 of NC_056700.1, forward strand.
CCGGCTACGATTTGTAACTACAGTTTCAATGGGGCAAAGAAAGCATTACCTGTGTGAGCAATAGACCTACAATAAACACACTCCCCTGACAGTAGCCAATCTCTTGGTCTAAGATTGAGTAAGCCTGTAATTAAAGCCACACTGTGTTATCTAAATGCATAATTCCTAAGTTTTCTTCTGAATGATCACAAGTAGAGTTTCTCTAACCTTCAGCACATTAAACAGTTGTTTCTGGCAAGTACCAACTTTGTTGTGAAAGAGCTGGTGTTGAGGGAGAATGCGCGCCAGGTCTCTGAGTATGAGCGTCTCGGAGCGAGATGAGCTCTTCAGCAGATCTGAGTACTTCTGCTCTAAGGCCACATTCTGAACGTCACACAGCAGCTGCCACACAGCTGGGCGCCTATGAGCCGGGACACCCCTCCTGGTCAGCACCTGAGGGAAGAATGGTACGGCGTCATGTGACTGGTGTCACGACATAAAAATGGTGGATGGATGAGTTGCTTACCTTAATCTGTCCTACTTTTCTCTTGCACCAGTCGTCCCAATCTTTAATGACGTCACCCCATATGTCATCCTCAAAAGAGAAGGTTTTGGGTGAGGTGGGACTTCTCAGGACCCCATTTAGAGGGTACAGAGACTTACTATCGTTCTCAAGCAGTCTGTTGAGAAAAAATAGCCTGTTTAGGAGTGAACTGAAGTGTACTTCTTAAGTTCATATATCAAGCTGAACTAATTAATTATTAGGGATGAATGACAAGCATTGATTTAATAAAAGTAAATGAATAAAAATCTTAATTCTTCACAATAATCCAAAGAAGTATATAAAACTATATTTATAACATGTAGTACGTATAGAATGAGAACTACAACTAATAATGTTTATTCTGAATGTATGTAAAATTAAATTAATAGCATAATTTTAATAAGTACTTTTTTTTTTAAATGTGTGATAAACATGAATATATTTAATAATATAATAGTATAAAAATAAAGTATTTGTAATACATATAATAATGTTGGTTTTATGCTACAAGTCAATAAAATAAACAAGGTATTTTTGAGAAGTATATTTTGATGTAAAATGAACCTGAATGATATATGCATGCAGTCTTTAAAACTAGTTTGAAGGAAGTTTAATTGATGCTGAATGTCAATAAATACAACAAACATTCAGCATAATCAGCATTTGAAATGTCTCTAACAAGGTTTCATGTCGAATGACAGTAAAAAAAAATAAATGAATAAATAAACACAAATAAATAGCATACTTTTTGTAAGCATGTGTGTGTGTACCACGTTATAGAGACCAAATCCTGTCCCCTACAAGAATAGTAAAACCTATAAATATGGGTCTCCACGAGGAAACAAACTTATGACTAATCAAACAGAATGAGTTTTATTTATTTCTTTTATTAAATTCTTTTATTTTATTTTTATTTTTAAATAAAAACAAGTTGGGCACAGAGTGGAAAAGAAATGTCTCATTAGCGCAATGTATAGTAGTTGTTTGTATAGGAACCAGCGTGGTATGGGTGTGGGAAAGTGACCTGTTCTGTTCCTCTAGTTTAGAGAGCAAGTTCATCTCATCCACACTGAGCTGAGATCCCGTTGAGGGAGACAGAGACGTTACAGAATCCATCTGTAACACTCAAACAGAAGCACGACGTCTTGAGTATCTCTCTCAATAGGCTAAATCATCACCAAAACACACAAAATGTAAATATATATATATATATATATATATATATATATATATATATATATACACACACACACACATGCATCATACTGTGATACATACATAGTAACTATACTGTATATTATATTTTATTAAGCTTATATCAGGAACACTGACCTCCTAATAGTAAAAACTTGAATTTCTTACCAGCGTTCAAGATTCCTGGCATTTGGGGGTGCAAATATCTCCATAAAATCTTTCCTCGGTCTAATTTGTTCCAGTGGCATAAGGTGTCACACCAGGTTCTTCCATACCGCAGAGGAAAAAAACGACAAAACAACAGAAGAATCACATGTCACTTTATAGCAGACTGGTCAAAGTTCCTCAAAATAACAACTCTACCAGTGACTCAGGAGCTTGTTTTTAAATTAACCTGACTGAGTGAACAACTTCCTCTCATGACTTCTTTTAATTTTTAGCTTACAAATATGGGCCCAGAGATAACGTTTACCTCGGGGACCCTACCTGCTAAGAGAGTCTGCTGTTAATCTCATCTAGTGCCGTGTGACAGAGAAGCTACCCTATATGCAAAAAGGAAGTTTTAGGGTCAACAGGACTGTGTGTCACCATTAGGTTGGGTGGCATCTATGTTTTGCATCACGCTATTTTAAGGAAGTTCACACTTTTTGTTTGCAACTCTATATGAACATTTTTACACCACGTTCACAACTCATCTAAACACTCATCTAAAGCATTGTATATTGAAGATTGCTAGTAGGCTACTGTTAATGGCAACTTGTGAACGTTTAATAAGAATAAGTGCAATGGTATGCATATCGGAGGAAACTAAATGGGAAAAAGTAGCATGCACTTTAGTATAAGTGATCCTGGGCGATCGATGTCCCTACAGAGTTTACCTACAAACCTGGAAAAAAACAACCTGCATCATGAAGACCTTGATTAGCTTGGTCAGGCGTCTGTCTGTCTATCTATCTATCTCTGTCGAATGAAATGTTTATGTTTTATGCTTTGGATTAAAAACCCTGCCGTTTATCCTCCACGACGCTAGAGGCGCACACACGTTCACCTCTGAGCTCTTTGAGTTTTCCGGTCGCCGCGCAGCATGAACTTCCTTTTCACAGTGCAGCGGGAGCAGTATCGGAGTCTGAAGACTTCAGTCTCCCAACCTAAAGGAGAACAAACGATCACAAAATGGTCAGTAAATCACCAAAATACAGCGTTCTACTCATTACGTTCCCTCTCCCGCTATTTCAGCTCGATTTCCATTAAAGATGAACCCTTGAAGCGACGGGATGGCTGTAGATTTAAGTCGATCAGACCCCTCGCTGTGTGAACGACAGTAGCACATTCCTCTAAATAATCACATAATAATTTTACTGACAGTGAAAGCGCATTAAATAAACATTTCTGTCCTTTGGGTCTTTTTTTGTTGCCCTGGTTAGATGTTTATTCCTCAATTTAGTTTTGAGTTTCACGTTTACTGTCACGTAGCGCATTGCACTTATTGAGTTAGCCATAGGTGTCCAAGGGTGTCATTAGTCCGATTGCTTCAGAATATGCTTTTTGACAGTCCTGCTCGTCAACAGTTTAACAATTGAGTGATTTTTTTGCTGCAGGGCTTCGTTAAGGTTGTCAAGAACAAGGCGTATTTCAAGAGATACCAAGTGAAGTTCAGGAGGAGGAGAGGTATGTCGAGGTGTTTCCTTACCTTCGTCTTAACTGAGGGATGTTTTGATCTGTCACAATGAAATGACCTGTGGGCTGTTTCATAAAACAAGTTTACCAAACATGTTTAATTTTACCAAATCATTGACAACAAATTAGACCGGACATAGACCTGGCTTATTGGGTAAACTTGTTTAATGAAACCAGCTCCCGAACATATTACTGATGTAAAAGCCTTTCATAACAATCTAAGCAGGTCTAACTGCCTGACTGAATTGGTTTTTAGCCGGTCAGTTAATAAAAACTTTCTCTACACAAACAAGACAGCTTAGAATGTTTTTTCAACAGTCAACTAAGATTACTGTCCATTTCAGAGGGAAAAACTGACTACTTTGCCCGCAAGCGCCTGGTCATTCAAGACAAGAACAAGTACAACACACCGAAGTACAGGATGATCGTTCGACTCTCCAACAGGGATATTGTTTGCCAGGTACAGTTACCACCATGTCATGTTTGCCAGCCATATCGAAATGTTATTCATAAACATTGTGTTGATGAATGTATCGGGACGATTTTGCTTCTTTTTCAGATCGCATATGCCAAGATTGAAGGCGACGCGATCGTCTGCGCTGCTTACTCTCACGAGTTGCCAAAGTATGGCATTGCTGTTGGACTGACGAACTATGCTGCGGCTTACTGCACCGGTTTACTGTGTGCACGCAGGGTAAATGTCCTCATCGGTTAAGAATGTTTGGCACTCTTTATATGTCAAAGTATAATCGTACTCAGACTTGTTTTCTGCTTACAGCTGCTGAGTAAGTTTGGTCTGGATAAGGTGTATGAAGGCCAGATTGATGTGACTGGCGATGAATTTAATGTGGAAAGCATTGATGGCCAGCCAGGGGCATTTACATGCTACCTGGATGCTGGACTTACCAGAACCACCACAGGGAATAAGGTGTTTGGAGCTCTCAAAGGAGCAGTTGATGGAGGACTGTCCATTCCCCACAGGTAAGTACAGGCAGTTTTTTTTCCCGTTTTGCAAAGCTTAGACTATGAACTTTGATTCAGCAATTTTGGCTTTAAAAGGAAACTTGTATATTCCACAGAAACATTGTCTTTAGAGACGACCTATCAACAGTGAACTCTAAAATACCACGACAAATACTACATTTTTAGGAAACAGTCTGAGGTTAAGTCTTTTTAGGAAGAGGAAGTAAATGTCAATCCGAAAAGACTTTCATATTGACATCAATTAAATGTAGATCTGAATCACTGTCCATTGGTAGTCTCTGGATCTACATTAAATTGAAGCAATCACACTTCCCTACTACTTACTGACATCTAAATAATCTTGATTGATATGCAAATTATTGTGCAGGAAATTTGACTAATTTGAGCTTTTGTGTTTCATATCGTTGTTCTGGGAATATTGACATTGCAGCTTGTTTTCTCAGCACTAAACGGTTCCCGGGCTACGACAGTGAAAGTAAAGAGTTCAACGCGGAGGTGCACAGGAAGCACATCATGGGCCAGAATGTGTCCGAGTATATGAGCTATCTGATGGAGGAGGACGAGGAGCAGTATAAGAAGCAGTTCTCCCGCTTCATCAAAAACGGCATCACACCCGACTCTGTAAGAAACTCTACTAGATAACTGTACTGCCATTTCTTTGCTTTTTGTAAGACAAAAAGATGTCATCTCCTTCAAATACTGTATCATCTGTAGTTGCACATCATTTGTAGCATGATGATGCTGGGGACTAAATATCAGTTTGAATTGCAAATTAATAGATTAGATGTATACAGTTTAATACTTGAAAATATTTTCTTAATTTATTGTAAATCTTGTGCATTACCTTATCTTTACTTACTGTTATATTATTATCTGGTTCCTGCAGGTTGAAGGGATGTACAAAAAGGCCCATGCTTCCATCCGTGAGAACCCAGTTCATGAGAAGAAGCCCAAGAGAGAAGTCAAGAAGAAGAGGTATGTTTTCAGGCTTTTATCATTTCTTCATTTCTTTTATCATTTCTTCAAATACTGTTCATGGAATTGATTTTGCCATGAAACTTGACCGTTTGTATTTTTGATGGCAAAAATGTAAAAGTGTGCTTTTAAAATAAATAGTTGACTGAGATTAAAGGTTTAAGTTTTGAGTTTTCCCATAAGGTCTGACAGGTGATGCTTAAGATGATGCACATATGCTGTAGCTGCTATTTATAACAGCTACATGTCAGATGTTTATATTTTCAGGTTGTTGTTTTTTTTTTACACTATTCTCACCAGATGAGGTGTTTTCTCTTCACTGATAAACCTTGTGTTTGTAGGTGGAACCGTGCCAAGCTGACTCTGGCCCAGAGGAAGGACCGTGTGGCCCAGAAAAAGGCCAGCTTCCTCAGGGCTCAGGAAGCTGCTGCAGATGATGACTAAAGAGATGAAGTGTCAACTGCTCCAAAGAAAGTGTGCACCTTTTCCAAATAAATCATTTGGAAAGAATACAGTGTTTGTGGTCTTTGGTATAGTGGAAAATGAGAAAATGTTGATTTGACAATGAAGATGCCTTTGGGATTATTACTTAAAACACTTTTAATGTGCAAAGTCATGCAATCAAATCTTATAAAAATCTTCTTTTAACTCTTAAACAGCAGCAGTATGATTTATGAATACACAAAACTGAAGCACTCTGATGACAAAATCTCACTGGAAAATTATCTATAAAAAATATGAAGCACCTTATAATCTCTTCATAAGTACATCAAGAATCATGACTGTGATGATGAACATTTCATATTTTTAGATTAAAATCAAATTTGTACCATATTAAGATGGCTTCTACTACACATGCCTTAAGTACAAACTGGAATCCATCAAACCAAAATAAAACATCATCAATGTTTTGAACTTCCATGGTTGAGAAGGGCCTCCCAGCATCATTTACAAGACACATTTTTGTAAACATTCAGATCAAGAGGCAAGCTCACACTACAAAACTGTCTGAACTGCTGTTGTGTTTTCATAAGGTTTCTTGTCATGTCATAGCAGCACACATACTACACAACACAATGTTGATGAGGTTCAACAAACTACAAGAAATTTGGTCAAGAGGCGGCCCTGACCAACAGCGAAGAAACATTTTCACACAAGTTCATGCAAGTGACAAGATTTTTCCTTTTATACCATATTGTTGGCTGGATTAGTTCCACCTTGTCGTTGAATCGCACAGACACCCCGCAAAAGATCACGTAGCAATAATATCAAATAGTTTTAAAAATATTACAGTGTCAGTGACTGCTAAAGATAAATTCGGATTACGATGCTGACCCAAGGCCTGTTTCATAAAAAACAAGTTTACCAAATAACATACTTTTTTCATTTAGCCTGACGTATGGTCAGTTGATTTGGTTCAAAATAAGTCAGACAAACAGAAATAAGCTTGGCTATTTTGGTAAACTTATTTAATGAAACGGGCACCTGCTCATATTAAAAGAGCATCAGCGACCACAACAAGCACTGATATTGCCGCAATCCAGGGGTTTCGTCACAGACCTTGTAAATCTAGGCAAAAGTTGTGTAGTGTGAGCTGCGTTAACCCCTTCAAATAAGGTTAAATTCATTCATTAGGCATTGCGAAGCAATTCATTCACAGCATTCATTAATCTAGGTAAATTTCCAAATATTATTCCAAAGTAATTTACGTTTGTTAAATTCCACAACTTGAGTTGCTGTAAATGCATTTTGTACATATATAAATTAACATTAAAGCTGCAGTCAGTTTTTTGGTTAAAAATGATCCAAAATCTATATTTGAGAAAATGCATAACGAGCTAGTGTTCAAAACTATCGTCTTCCTTTATCTGCTTCACAACGGTCTGCTCATGTTACAGGTGATACAGGTAGGTTTTTGTGGGAAATTCAAGTATGTCAATGCGTCATTATGTCACGTTTTGCGAACATGAGAAGCTGTCCCGGCAAGTGTACGCTATGCTCTCAGTTTCCTGAGGATCCTGCAGGTGACACATTGTTTAATTCTAGCCTATTCTCACAGCAGCTGGAATAATTAAATGTAAAAAAAAAAAAAATCACTTTGATGGCTGACTGTAATCTAGAAAGGATTATATGAAACACGTGAATTGAATTAAAATAAATCAAATCATATTCCAGTTTTAAATGTGCTTGATTACAGATAGCCTGAGATTGTATTTGTATTTTTAAGACAACCAGTTCAAAGGGAGCAGTTTGCTTTTTGGGTTAAAATTATTTCTTAATATGAAATTTGATTGATGTGACAATTAGATTAGTATTTATTGTATTGTTTTTTTCCTCAGTCAGAATAACAATATCAGGTAAAAATTCTTATTTGTGTCATATATTCCAATATGTAGGCTAGAATCTCACTAAGTAAAGGATTTACACAAGTGCAAAGACTAACAGCTACATGTACTCCCTAAAACATAGATTCATCTGTGCTGGAGCTACGCCGGAGTACAATCCCGCACATGGAATATAATTCCACAAGTGATTGCAATTCCAAGTTATCAAACATAGATGCAACAAAGAGGCAAAACTGCAGCTTTAACATAGATTTATGCTTTAAAAGCATTGTTTTAAGTATTATAACAAATTTAACCTTATTGCAATCTGTTATCTTCGGATCATAGATGGTCTGACCATTTCCAAGAATTCCCCAAGTACAAGGAACGAGGCGTTTTCACCCACAAGCATCAAACTTAAAAAATGCACTCACTGGCAACATGCATAACAAGGCATTGGATTAATATGCCCATTTTAAAATGGCTCTTTTATGGCTCTTTTTGCTGTGCTCATGGGACATTACATTACAATAGGAGACTTTCTATGTTAACATCCCAACAATGGATGCAAAGTTAGTGTCATTTGCTCCTTCATAACATCTGAAGGAAGTGTAAAATAAACATGATCACTGATCAATTGTGTGTGACAACAAAGCACAAAGACACAAAACTAAGAAGTGAACGTTACTCCTTAAGTTCTTAAATTGAGCCTGAGCAATAATTCCTCATGGTTTTAATTCTACCTTCATCATGAAAAAAGAACTCAAGTATCAAAGCAGCAATGAATATTGCCATCAGCCTGTTTTCCAGCCACTTTGCTACCAGCATTGTAATCTCCGGCCAGATTCGCAATGGCCTGAAGTGTTCAAGAGGAAATTCAAGAATCTGAATGTTGTCAGCAGTGCATCTTCATTTCTCTTCAAGAGTCATTGGTGTGTGAGATCTGTTTCCATAGCAGTGTCTTGAGGTTGTTAAGAATGAGCGAGTGCTCCATTTCCATCTGCTCAGCTGAACCTTTGAGAGCCATGCAGGCATACAGCTGCTTCTCCAGCTCTTCCTGTAAATGGACCGGAACTCCTCGTAGGAGGTAATCCTTCAGTGCTCCGCAAGCCCTGGCCAGGTTGGGCTGAGCCACCTCGGCCATGCAGCGGTGTTCTGCACGGTCACACGAAGTCCTACAGTCCACACCGTAGACACAGTCCTCGTCATCCTCACAGCGCTGAAGGACCATGGCCTGTTTGAAGGCCTCCTCAGCTACTACGCGCCGCCCATCCACCAGCCTGAGGTCATGGCGATCGGTGTAACCGAAAGTACTGGCTCTCATGTCGCACATTAAGAAACTCCCAAAGGTACCATGGAAGATGTCTTCTATAAGCTCCAGCAAGCCAATAAAGATTTTAGCCTTGCGGGGCCAGGAAGGCGTGAACCACTGGTCCATGTTTCTCCGCATGCCCGTAGGAATCCAAAGTTCCATGGGCCAAGGCAGGCTGAGCCCGTACAGAGGAGTGTGAGGCACCCGCTCCACCACATACAAATCCCCGCAGAAGCCCAACAATCTAGGTGTGTGCTCTCTGTCCTGGAGCACCACTGCTAGCAGAACCTCGTTGAGTTGCAGCAAAGCCCATGTGGACTTGGCTTCTGGTAGAGAGATGTGGCCATCTTTATTGCTGTCTGCCACTGAAAGAATCAGGCTAACCAAACTGGATAGGTTGGCTTGCTCTCCAACTTTTGCCTGTAAAAAAACAAAACAGAATTTGCACTGATTTCATGAAGTTGTACAAGTTTATGTCAACTGATTTCAGTGAAAAAAGTAATGCCAAAGTCACAATAGCGCTTTTGGTGTGTGCTCAGGTCATCTTAGTTTGAATGATGTGAATGCTGTTTTTTGAACTAGGCACACACCATACACGGCTTCATTTTAAAGGGGTTATTATGCTTTTATAATATTTTCGACTACCTTTAATACCTAATATTGCTGTTTGTTCATGAAAAAGATCTGAAAAGTTACAAAGCTCCAAAAGACAGTTTTTCAATTTATTGAATTTGTTGAATTTAGTCCATATGATAAAAAAACAGACAATAAACAGATGATAAAAATTAACAAGATGTTTTCTTTGTTGTTGTCATAGTAATCAGAACTGTAATTGCACAGAAAATTTTCATTTAATGAGACAATCCAAAAAGGGGTATTTTCAACTTGGTATAATAAATGTTCTTTGGTGCATTTTGTCCTCACACATTCTGGGGACACCTGAGACTTTAGATCATAATTTATAGATCCATTTAAAAAGCTGGTCAAGGGTCATCTTACATCCTTCTGTTAAAACTAGGTTGCTGCCTGAAGATGTACTATGGAGGCCAGCAGGAGCTTACTGTGGCACTTGGGACAGGGTTAGAGAATGTGCTCACTTAATTTCCTGACAAGCATAACTGATGTACAGCAAGTAAAGAGCTAAATGTATATCTAATTTCTGTATTTTTAAAAAAAGCATCCAAACCTTCAAATGACTGGCAACCATCTCTTTGAACTTCTCTACAGAGGTTCCTCGAGTGGGTTTGTCAAAGAGTGCGACCTCTTTCTTTGGCTCCAGCTCCTCTCCTAGCTCATAGTGCAGAATGTCACTCAGTTGACACTTGATGACACCATCATGATCACCCCAGCTGCCTGTATAGACCTGAGAGCAACAGAGGAACATACTGTTATCATGACAATACTTGGGATGTTCAGTCCTGCTCCTAGAGGGGTCCTTGTTCATTCAGAGTTTATGCAGACACAGCTGCATGAAAGTTTTCAGAATCTGAAAAGCTTTATTACTAAGTATATTTGCACACAGACCTTACGTAAAAATTCCTTGTGTTCTGATATTCCTGAAGACCTTTACTTAGCTGGTTAAGGTGTGTTTAATTAGTGCTGGTGTCTTCTTGAAGGTACCTTCCAGGAGCAGGACTGGATTCTATTTTAGAGCCTTTAGTGAATGTGTTACTGTCAAACCTGATTATTTGGCTTGGTGGAGAGGCACCTTCCAAAGTACAGTGAGCTTTCTTCACACAGGCTACTACAGGCAGAGCCATCAATAATGCCTTTGCTGTATTTCTCACACTGTTGGAAAGGGAGAATATACATTTCAGTGAGAATGTATGTGACATTCCTTCAATCAGTTTTACATCTAAGATGTTCAGTAATGGCTCAAATAATAAACACCACACTACCAATAGATGAGGCTGTGGGGCAGTATACAAATGTTTGTAGCTTATATATATATACATGTTGCCATAATTTCTTCAACCTTAAGCACAATGTTAAATTAACTCTAAATGAAATTTTACTAAGTCTTTTAAAACAAACTACAGTACATAGAGTAAATGGTTCATATAGAATATAGCACTTAAGTCTTCTGCAGACAAACCATAGCTTTGTGTGTCATGCAAAAAGCTGAAGATTTTTATTTTTGTATAATAATTAAAATATTTGTGAATTCCTCATAAAGCTATCGTATGACCTGTTTAGATTCTACTAAAAGTGTCCTCTTGCCTTCTACAGAAAAACAACATGAGTTTTTCATATTTAACTAATCCTGTATTTGCAATAATTAAACCACACATAAATACTTCATATTAGGCGATATGTATCAGGTTACATAGTCTGGAAATGAAAAAGAAAGCAAGTTTCAAATGGGGTAATACTCACAATGATGCTCTTGCATTCTCGTCCTCTGCATAGTTCAGTGTAAGTTGAGTACTGCACGTATACAACCCAACTGCCCACAAACACAGCAAGCCACGTGAGAAAGAGATACTTTACTCGAATATAGGACAGGCGAGCCTGAGAGAAAGTAGGAGAAAATAAACATTAGCCCAGGTCTGTGAACAGTCCATGCTTAAAGCATACACAAATCCTGACTGAACTCGATGTCAAGTGTTTGCTTATAGTTTATTACTTTGTCAAACTTCTAAACAAAAAGAGAGTCTGAAACAACATTCATGTCAATACATGTCACACTGCCAACCACAAAAAGACTCTTGCTACAATAGCCTATACCCAAAGAAATCTAACAAACAACAGTGAACAAAACCACGTATTTGCTAACTACCAGCCAATGGTTTACAAAATGAGTACACCCACAATCTGATAACACTGATTATCAGTAAAGTAAAGCAAGCTCATAATCATCCACTATACTGACTCACAAGTCATACAGACAGCCTAGGCTGTTTCCGTTAGTTCCTGCATGAAATGTTATAAAAAACCATGTGGTTACTTTGATCACCAAGGCTTACCAGATCAAGCTTTACAGCAGTTTGAAGTGAAAGGTTTCATGGGGCATCTCCATGTATTGTACAATAACAACCAGGAGCTTTGCCATCACAGACTCAATTAAGAGATTGGACAGGGACTACTACTGGACCAATGAAATTACTTTGCAATAATAATAATAATAAAAATAATACTTGTATTATTAATAAATACATTATTTTACAAACAAAAATATTACTATTAATGAAACGGTTGTGCTGTGAAATATGAAATTTTTGTACATTTTAATAGATTTTTAAGTCTTTTTGACGATGCATCATTGCTGAATAATATTAATTTCTTAATAAAAAAATTATAAAATTAAAAGAATTTAAATCGAGTTAAGAATAAACACCGACACTTACAGTTATTTTATTAATTATTAAATCTGTTAAAATGCAAACAATGATAGGGGTTATTTTACACTTTTTGTCCACTTTGAATCGCAAATGACCAGATGCTGGGGTAGAATCTGAAGGACTCTATTTTCATATTTGTATTAGGTATGTATAAGTATCTTATAAAAAAAATTCATGCTATACTATCTACGAGCACATACACATGTGGTACTGTATGTAATGTAAATGAAGCAGAACAAAGTATGTGTGTACCACATTTGTTAAAAATAGGCCATTGCACTTTAGATGCAATACTGAATCTAAATCAGTCTGTGCATTTGCCATTTGGGTATTCCACCAGCAGGTGCTATCAAAGTACATCTGGAGGTCTGAGAAATTGATTACAGATAGTTATAATTAATACCTAGCCATGATTCAATACGTAATGCTCTTAAAATAATCATTAAAATAATAATTCAAAATAATTTATTTATATACATATTTATTCTTTTTTTGGTGAATGAAATACTCTGCCCCTCAAAGCATGCCTATAACTTAACATCTTAATATCCTTTTAAATATTGGTTATTATCAAACTTTTATTTTGGTTCATTTTATGTTCATTTTAACTGTAGCCTATAGTTCATTTCTAGAGCTACTGAGACCTCGATGTGGCTTCAAGAATAAATTAAATTAAATTGAATACTTTTACAGGATGACCTTGTATACTGCTATGACACTCATATATGTTGTATTATATATATATATATATATATATATATATATATATATATATACACACACACACACACACATTTAACATAGAACGACCCAAAACGAGAATTCATTGACTTTGTTTTACTATCCCATCACAGCAACACTGACCCAACCAAGTGTCTGGGATGAAGGCTTCCTGTGGACAAATAATATTGAAGAATGTGAGTTAGTACTAGGACACATGTGGGTTTAAGGTACAGTTTTTTTTATTGTACCTCAATTGTATGTTTTTGTTTTTTATTTACAAATTCAGGAATCCCAGTCACTCTTTCTAGGACCAAACTGCAATATTGTATTCCTCAGACATGACTCCTTAGACATCTTTGAAAGTCTAAAATGACTTTTGTATCAAAATAACTCTTAAAATAACTCCCATTATGATGATTGAAAACCAGACAATACACATCTTGCATCATTTTCTTTTTGTGTGTTTTTATGCTAGGGCTTGACATTTTTTTCAGATTTTCTGATAAGGCAATTGAAGCAAGACAGGAAGCAAATGGATGAGACAGAGACTGTAGATGGGATTGGGAAAGAAACAACATGCCAGGACTTAACGTTTTGCACCAAATTTTACTGTGTGATCTCAGTATGATTGTTTTTATTATTAACAATGATAATAATAATGTCACAGTGTGCTACAAGGCAGATAGATAATCCAATAACAAACATATTTTTTACTTCAGATAAGGCAAATCCACAGGGTTCACACCATTACAACATTCAATACTGGACAATTTAACACTGAACAGAATCAAACTTATAAAAGAGGGTAAATGAGGATAATTGAAGAAAGACTCCTGAACATAACGACATGATTAAACAGGACAGAAACTAGTGGAATGAAAACACAAAACACTGTTCGGAGTGTGATAAATAAAGACTGTTAATTGTACTCAATTGTATTAATTGTACTTAATATGTATACGTATTATATATAAAAAAATAAGGAGAGTTATTTCGTATTTAGAGTACATTTAAAAAAACTAATATTTACCATTTTATATGCACTTTTTTGATGTTTTGATTTGAAATTTTTGATGTTTAGCAAATGCTTCATTCACAAAATGCACATTTTTAGTGACCCAAATTCAGAGCTACTCCGAGCTGCTAAAAAACACCAGAACATGAGCTGTTCACATAAAAAGAACTTCAATCTGGTACAATCTGGTATAGCCCAACTAAATTGCTAAATAAGGCTATGATTCCAACAGGGCTTGGTATTTCTGATATCTGTAATACCAAAGCAGTTTATTACCAGACAAAGCAGCGTTCTCCTTATTTACAGTGTGACAACTAAAACTAAACTAAACCTATTCTATTAGTAAAATCTGATGACTTTAGCAATCTTTGTTTCATTATGTGCAAATGGTGAACATTTAAAATATGGGGAAACACAAATTTCAAGTTTATTCTCTGGTTCTATGGTCTGGTTCCAGAGATATTTGGACCTCAATATGGCTCCAGTGGTAAATCGTCAAATTGTACACATATTCAATGGTCAAAAACAAAAGCTTTGCAAAATATGATACTTTACAGAGGAATGTTTGAAGAACAAATAATGTTGAAATTAGAGATGTATCTTACAACTGCATTGAACATGACTGTCAAAGTACCATAAATATTATTTGTCTGCTTCCCTTTAACTCAGAAAGTACCAAAAATATAGCCATATGATTTTACATTCCAGGTGTTCTAATTTCAGATTGCTGAATATTACCAATTTTTCAGTGCTTGACCACAAAATGCTGGTCAATTTATATACAGCTGATGCTTACTGTATTTAAAGCAGAATATCTGAAAATTAAGTATTGCTAAAACTAGAAACGTACCTTGTTTCCCTATATTGCAAAACGTTTCAGGAATATTTTGAAGAAGGGATTTTGTTCATTTTAACAGCTTCTGGAGCTACCAATAGTTTATATGTGCTGTACATGATTGAAACAAATCCCACACCTCATAAGGAATTTTATTTTTTAACACCAAAAAAAGGAAAGACACTACAATGTGGACATGGAGCCACAGTGAGATTACAGGATCTCTGGGATTATAGCATGCAGGGCTTTAAAAATAAAGATTCTAAAAGAAACATTTCTTAGGTACCAAAATGTAAAATATTTGTTCATATTAACTGTAAAGTTACACGCAGGCAAATTTTGTAAAAAAAATATATATATATATATATGACCTAAATACCAAGGTTCCAAGCATTGAAAATGGGTAATATTCAACAATTCAATTAGATCCCCATATGAGACTGAACAATGTGGGACTTCGAAATTGAAGATTACTTTTGAAGATTCCTTTTTTGTTAAAGGCCTGCAAAATTCAGAATAAACTTAAAAAGTTCCATTTCCCCATTTTTAAATGGTCCCGATCTGCTATCTTTCTTCAGAAAGAAATATTAGCAAAATCAAATAATTGAGCCAGGGACCTTTGGTTGAGTTGACAGGGAATGACCTTGATACAGGCTGTTTAGTACAAAGAGTGCCAGACCTCCAAAGCTGGGAGGTTTAGTTCAGTGTTTAAACTTTATTACATAACATGCTTTTATAGTTGACTTTGTAAATAAGGAGAAAGTTGCTTGCACTGGTATTAAATTGCTTTATCTGACATTACAGATATCAGACATATCCAGTGGGTGGGTCCTCACTGAGAAACAGTTATTGGGGTATACGCCATTTTCTGTAGTCTGATGACTTTTAATGAATGCAATATGGTGTCTTGTCAACAAGAGTAATTTACATTACAACTATATAATAGACAGCCAGAAGTTCACTTTTCCAGTGGCACAGGTCATAAAGGGTGTACTGTTCTTGACACATTAGGAAAACACTTGTTTTCAGTAAAAATAAAAATTAAATGAATAATTGAAAAAGTACTGGGCAGGGTTAGGTATATCTGAGCAGCAGATACTCTTAATTCTAAGAAATGAAATGTAGTGGTAGCGCAGGCTATGCTCACTTCTTTATCAGTCAGCTTTATGTGTATTTAAATATTTTTTGCATCTTTGCGAATCATTCAGTAGGTTGCATATAAGCCAAAATCATGACAGTCCAACCTCAATGCTAATCAAATTTGCATTTATTCAAAAATGTGAATAAATGCAAATTTTGGACTCATAATGAGCCAAGTTGGTGCTGGGGAAGGAGCACTCAACAAGAATTGATCATAATTAATAGTCTTTATTAATCCTTTCCCACCCACATACAATGGTCTCGACACCCATGCATTTAGGAATGTAACATGTGCTAAATATCATAAAAGTGCCTACAAACTGGTAAATATTAGTAATGTAATTGTACAGATGTAGTATAAAATAATGTTTTTAAAATACTTGATTATATTTTCAGCAAAAAAAATTTATAGTTATTTGTTAAATATTTTATTTAGAAATATAACAATTAACAACATAACAATTAAAGAAATATAACAAATTCTTTAAATTATAGAAACTTGGTGGTGTGTCTAAACAACACACTAGAAAATCACCAATCTTTTGATCTCTTTAATTCCACTGGAAGTTGGAATTAAAGACTGCATAAGTCTTTAGTGATTCACTTGACTTAAGGTTCACATCAAATTCTCATGGAGCAGATTAACAAACGCTGAGAAGAGGAAACTGACATGATGGACAGGATGCACAGAGTCAACAGGACAAACAGGATGGTCTTATGTCACTATAAATAATACAAAAATAAACTGATACAATCAGTTCATCAATAAACATGAGCAATATACTCAATCCACATAATTAAATATCTGAACCATTCACATAAACAAATTTAAACTATATAACTGGAAAACCGGATACCTTAACGCATCCTAAGGTAACAGTTCAACAGACATGGTTGGGTGCCCATTCAAACACCCACACCTCCCCAACGTAAAAGGACAAAGAAAGGAAGTAAGGCCTATTTATAGACCTCAACCTGGGGAATCTGGGTAATGTAGTGCTCCCTGTATGGAAAGGTACTATACTAGAAGTTGTAACTTACTAGGAATTGTGGGAAATGTAGGGCAAGGTAAAATTAGGAATTAGGGAAAACTCACAACACGGCATGTGTTTCTTTCCCAATCTTGTCTTGTCAGAATACTATATAAAAAAAAGACATGTTCTAGCATAAAAACACACAAAAAGAAAATAATGCAAGATGTTCATTGTCTGGATTTCCAATCATCATAATGAGTGTTATTTGAAAACTGCCATATTTATCTATGACATGTAATATGTTCATCTTTTTCCAGAAAAAAATCTTAGCAAAATGAAAGATTTGAGCTCTGGAAGTTTCTGAAATTTGGTTAATGTGACACAGAATGACCACACTGAAAACATCTTATTCTACTTCTTAAAAGGTTAAGAAGTTAGTTTCTACATATTGTAGTGTCAAATCATATGCACATGAATGCAGAAGAGATTTTGGAAAAGCTCCAAAAAAAACAGATGTGTGTGATCATGATGAGATGAATGTGAGGCAAGAAACTGAGAAAAATTACTAAATTACAGTACAAATGTCTCAATGGAGGTTGTTTCAGACTGCCAAACCACACCAGCCTGTGTTTTGTTGAACAGATATGTCACCGAGTATTATGAGGGTTGTGTTGAAGTATAGAGGTGCACATCTGAATAATGTTTCCTCTTAACCTTTGCAAGCATTAGATAGTAAACAAGAGTTCAGAAAACCAACGTCTGGCTGCTGATACAGCTTAATTAACCGATTTGGCTTACAAGCTGCTTCAGCCCTGAACAATTATCTCAGGAGAAATTATTTCACACATAATGTATCCCTGGGTCCATTTCCAGAAATCAATCTGACAGCCCTATTCAGAGCTACTCTGCCAGACACAATACCAAGGAGAACACTTTATGACAAACCCTTCTGTTATTTCAGTGTGAAGCACTGGCCTATTTAAAATAGATTCTATTCATGCTGAGCTCATCTCAGCTCACATTTACAAAGCAAATGGGACCCACCCTATACTTAGACAATCTAAAAAAGAGGATAAAGATAATTGCTAGCACTGAAACTCCAAAGTACTTTAGTGTCCCTCTGCAGATGTCACCCAAAAGCTGTGTCAATTTAATAACTCATCATAAATCACCTTTCACTGAAATACAATAACTTGCTTTGGCTTCACCTAGACTGTTTTAAGCATTGTTTTAAGGCCCAGTTCACACACCAGTGTTATTGTTGTCTCATTATATACTATTATACTTTTTATTAATATTATGAGCAAGCTTTTATATTTTCTGTTTCAGTTATTTCTTATTGTCTTACTATGTCTATATATTAGCATTTAACGTTAAACTAAAATAAATTGTTGCATTGGCAACTAGCTAAAATAAAATAAGTATTAAAGTTTATTTTATGTCAAGTAACAAAAATGTTTTTTTATGTTTCTACCTTCGGGTAAATAAAATAAAAATATGTCATTAATACCTTTCCCCCATATCGTTCCAAACCAGTAAAAGCTTTGTTCATATTTGTTCATAAACAAAAATGAGTATTCTATCTGCTATCAGTGGTCCAACCGCTATGTTATGAAGCTTCGAGAATAATTTTTTGTGCAGAAAGTAAACAAAAATAATGATTATTCAGTGATTCGGCACTGTAAGATCACCGTAGCCATTTTGGAGAGCATCTGCTTGACATTGTCAGCCACAATGGAAGAAAACATTATTTTTGTACAAATCAAAGCATACATAAACGTAGAACATGTTTCCCTGTTCTTCCCCTTTCCCCTACATCTCTGTTTTGCGCATTCACGTGAAGGGGTAGGGGTTTCTTGATTCTCTTTTGGTTGGAGGGGTGGGGTAAGGGGAAGGGCCAGATAGCCCTTTGAACTAAGATTTTTCGGGACCACACTTTAAATGTAGGGGTATGATTTTTCTCAACATAAACTGGCTACAGTGGTAACATGGAAAACAAAAATAGTAATACACTTAAATGTAAGCCTTATTGACATTAATAAAGATTTAATGAAAAGTAGTCATTTGTTTTATGATATATTCAATCGTATGTTCAAATTACAGTCATGTTATTCAAAGAAATGTTTGCCAAAAAATCGCTAAGATTTGCTAAAGTTAAACCATGAACGTTAGAGAAGTTGTAAAGTTAGACAGAGGTTGCTTGTATGTGCGTCTCTCTTTTCAAACTGTTATTAATAAAAGTCATGGGGCAGTGTTGACAAGTTTATTTGCTCCTGCATGTCTAAGCTGTGAGATCTCCTATGTGTGTGTTTGTGTGTCAGTAAGCAGCGCATTAATATAAAACGCAAAGGCTTTAATGTACACGAGCAAATGTCCGGATTACGCGTTATCATTCCACACCCTCGCCATGCAAAATGGCTGGTCTGATGGCCCACTCAAAACCATCTACCGCTAGGGCCTCTCATGTTCCCTCCAGACCGAGTTACCCAGTCAGGATGAACAGCTGTCCTTAGAACTATTCATCCAACTCTCTATAAAGATCTAACACAATCTTGTTCTGCCCTGCCTGTGTACTCTAACTGGAATCCACCGATTGAACTAACCGCCCCTTGCCCATGCAGTTAGGATGTACTCAACTCTCTCCCACGGAGAGACTATGTCAGGGATTGTGTCTTTACTGTGAGGGATCTGGCCATTTAACTCTCTGGGCTCGGCTGGTAACTTCATTGATGCTGCCTTGGTTCAAAACCTAGCGATTGAAACTGCATCCTGCATTCCTCCTCTTTGTGTTACAGTATTAGATGGACAACCACTGGGGGCAGGACCTTTCCAAAGGATCACCAACCCCATCCTTATGCAAGTAGGAGCTCTGCAAGTAGGAGAATCCAACTCTTTGTTACTGTAACATTGGCCAATCCACTCCTCCTGGTATTCCACTGACTGGCTCTACATGATCACACTATCTCCTGGAGAGAGGGTGACATTTTAAGGTGGAGCCTATCCTGTTTTTGCACCTGTTTGAAGTTTCCGTCTCCTGTTCCTTGCTACTCCACATGGATGCACAAAACATGCATTGAGATACCACCCAACGTACTCCTAGAGTATCAAGTCTGGCATAATGATTTTAGCAAAACCAAAGCCACCGAACTCCCCACACATTACCCCCAGGACTGTGCCATCAAACTGCTGGGAAACCATTACGTTTCCCTATCCTCCTCCATAAGTCCCTGCGGCCATCAAACAGGTTAGAGAGGCACAGATATTTTCAAAATTAGACCAACAATGTGTATACCATGTTGTTCAAATTTGTGAGGGAAATGAATGGAAAACTGCATTCATCACTAATTCGGGGGAACTAAAAATGTCTGGTTATGCCGCTTGGGCTTTTTAATTTATGAATGATATCTTCAAAGACATGATTGGACAGTTTTCTCGGGTATGTGTTCTCCTGCTGAGAAAAAAAATATTACATTGGGAACCATGAGCTTCTGGCCATGAAGAGGAAGCCACTGGCAGGAAATGGGGCAGCACCCATTTGTGGTTCTCACTGACCACTGAAAACTAGAATACATCCAAGGAGCTAAGCATCTAAACTCATGGCAAACCAGGTAGGCCCTGTTTTTCTCCCACTTTAACTTCTCTGTTACATATCGACATGGCTCCAGGAATGTGTATGCTGATGTCGTGTGATCCTCCACTCTCTGCCCATTCCCCATGCCCCAGGTCTCATGTGGGTGTCAACTTTATCACTGACTTGTCACCATCACAGGGACACACAACCATCTTAGTGGCCATCTGTCAGTTTTACATATTCCAGTTTTATGGTATACCAGAGGAAATTGACCCTTCAATCAACCCTTCCCAAGCCTTCACCCTGGTCAGAGAGTCTGGCTTTCCACCCGGGACCTTCCACCTTCCCAGCAAGAAGCTAAGCCCCATGTATGTTGGCCCTTTTAAAAAGTAAATCCAGTTACTTACAAGCTTCTGCTCCCTGATCATTATCGTATCTTCCTGTCTTCCTATTGAAACCGCCTGGAGAGGGGAACCATCGACCCGGGAGTGAAAACACTTCTCCACATTCTTTGGTATTGGACGGCCAGACTGCATACAGGGTCAACGCGCTGCTGGATTCCCGTTGAAGGGACAGGCGCATGTACTATCTGGTGGACTGAGAAGGCTACGGGCCAGAAGAACAATCCTGGGTGCCAGCAGCCAACATTCTGGACCCTACCCTCATCACAGACTTCCACACTAACCACCCCAACCAACCACATCCCAGACCTTGGGAAAGACTCTGCATCATCCCTCTCAAAGGGGGCCAAAGAGGGGAAGTACTGTTACATCCACCTACACACCTACTTTTGTCCTCACCTATCCCACATCGTCATTAGCACATGACACAGACTTTGTTTCATTCTCATAATAAGCAGCACTTAATCAATAGCCATTAAATAAAATCAAGTTCTGACATACATTTTATTTTTAAATATCCTGTTTAGCTCAAAAACATGCTACATGACAGAAGTAAAATTGTAACCAACTTAAAGAAAAGAGACATTTTCAACTGTCTAGCAACATCAGATGAATTTGATGCCACATGCTCTGTTCTTACTTCATGAACCATTCTGCTGAAACTGCTTTCCAGACTAGAGTCAGCATTCTCGCATGGAAGCACCAGCTCTGGCACTGTCAGCAATGAGGTGAAGTCAATTCATGTACGTCGTCCATTTGTCAAACAGTTTAAAGTTTTCATTTTTACTTTTCTATAGTTAAAGAATTAAAAACACAAAATCAGCCAAAGAACAAAGATAAAATGTTACTATATTTTTCACACATGATCCTCAAATTTCAGAATACACTTCATTTTAAGGTGTCCTTGTTACATAGTAATTATACATTCAAGTACTGAGTTATATTAAAACATGTTAAAAACATGCTTAGGGTTTGTCTTAGGGTTACTTGCATGTAATTCATTGTTGTTACATGTAATAGTAATTACATGTAATATTTGTATTGTGTAACAAGGACACCTTATAAATGAATTCTGAATAATACTGAATTCCATATTTAAAAGCATTTGGTTAAGTAAACAAATGGCTTTCTTATTGAGTTTAATCCTATGCATGCTAGTTTATATATGAATCATAATTGCAAATGCTAAATAATAATAAATAAATAAATAAAAATGTGTGCTCTAAGCCTGGATTCAGTTTAAGCTCCTTAGTCCTGTTGTGTAGTTATGGAGGCTGCCATAGCACCACAGACCCAGTTTAACTTCATTCAGTGAAGGGGATTAATCTTACAGCTGAGCACCCCATGACAACTCAGTCCTCTCAAGGGTAAATGGAGGAATTATTTCCCTAAAGAAGAATAATTCCCTCACCATATGTCTCTGACGTCAAAAAACATATTTTGAAACCCATACTTCTCTCGCAAAAGCGAGTTACTGAGACTACGGCTACAAGACCTGATAGATTCCAAGATTACTGTAGCAGCAGCTGCATCGCGTTTTTAGCTCGTTAAAAACAAAACAAATAGATTGAACATAAGAAAAATTACATTGGTCTTAAAGGTTAAAGGCTGCTGCGAAATATTCGTTCTTACCGAGCATTCGCTGGGAGGTAGAGACAACAGCAAAGGCAATTCGTCGTAACAATAACGCACGGTAACGTGCAAAGGGATTTTTTTTACCTGAAAGTGGTAAGTCTTTGACAGCCAGGCCCGCGAAAACAGACCCCTCGCCATTGCAGAAATTGATCATCTCAGAAACGGTGAGCTATCTAGAACAGAGTCTCCGTGTGCCGAATGAGAAAATGAAATAATGTCCAGCGAACTTCAAGTGATTTGGCTCGCGCTGCACATGACGTGTACAGTGCTCGCGGCCAGCCGATATCCTCACATATTATTAGACTTCACGAAGGCGACTGTGTGAATATAAATATATATGTGTTATTCGAGTCTTCCTGGTTGATATCCAGCTGCTAACACTTTCAAGTGCAGCTGTTTTAAAATAACGAGACAGCAGCATGTCAAGGGCGCAGGCGTACACAATTTGTGCCGACCTAATAATGTTGTGCTTTTTCTTTTGCTGTGCGCGTCATGTTAACTGGCGCCCTCTATTGAACACCATACAGAACGTACATTTTTTGGAGGTATGATTTGCTAATACGAACACCTAATTATTCATAATGTTAAAAATGCAAGTTGCTGGACATAAACGTGTAATTTTAAAAGTATTTGCGCTCTGCTTGTGTATCATTACTGTACAGGTTTAAAGCTATAATCTTAAAGGAAATCTAGATCTAGATTGAAAGATTTTTTTTTTGCTTTTTGGAAGCATTTTTGAAGCTATTTGCATTTTATTTTTACCCAGTGGCTAGAGTTAAAAGTTACCTTGAAATCATGTTATTGCGCAAGATTAATTCAAGATTAATTGATTAGTTGTCCTGATTTATAATATAAGTCAAGGCAACAATTTTTTAATTGAGTTTATTTTTGTACTAAAATAAGCAAAATAAAAAAGTAATGCAAATTACAAACACACACAATTAAAATTACTTTACATTAAATTAATTTAATGTACGTAAACCTAGCTAAATTTACAATGTGAATCACAATATGAATAAAATGATAATAGTATCTCACCGATACTAAAGTAGCGCTGTAATAAAGGCTATGGTATTTAAAGGAACATACAGATTGTGCATTGTGCCACAGCCACCTTTGAACAAAGACAAATCTGTAGAATAACGCAAACATAAATGTTTGATTAAAAAAATGAATCGACAGGTTAATGCACATCTTTAAAAATTGTTTACTTAATTGATGTTTTATAATGTAGTTTAATGAAATAATAAATTAGCAAATAGTTTTTGCATTGAAAAACAAATACATATAGGCCAATGGTTCGTAAAATGATCAAATAATGTTTACACGGAAAAATAAAAAATACATATTTAACGTATATTTGATAGTTTATTTAATATTATTTTAGAAGTTACAAGTTAGCCTTATTATTGATCTACTTTCAAAAATTGTGCTGCTCAATGTAAAGACTACATTGGTAACGTACATCAAAGGCTAGCGTGAAGGCTAGTACAATGAACCATTTGTATTCCTGGCATGCGAGGCTCAGCTTCATTGGTGAGGCCAACTTAGAGGTACATAGTGATACAAGCTACATGGCAGAACACAATAATATAGTGCTACATCCATGATTCAGTCTTTAAAGGTCATAGTATTTTTCAGGAAAAGCTGGTGGTCTTGTGTTATATTACATGTTAGCCAGTTGAATCTGCAAAAGGCTTATTCATGCATGTGCTTATTCATGAAAGTTGCCTTTTGGCCAATATTATAAACATAGATAATTGAGAAAACGTACAAAATCTGTACAAATGTAAATATATATATATATATATTAGCTCACTGCATTTACAACTGACTGGTGGTATGTTGTTTGCATGCAAACTCAGCTGCCTAAAGACATTTTAATCTTAATTTTAATCTTAATTTGTTATAAAGGTACTAATTAACTAACCATCAAACAACTAACTTTGCTTGATGGTTATCCCACGTTACATTTACATCTATTTAATCTAAATTCTGGTACAATATTCAATAAAGCTTTACATTTTTTTTCTCAACTACATGAAAGACAAACATCTAAGACAAAAACCACACGTGTTTCAAATCAGATTTTTTTTAAAAAGACGCATGCTTATATGCCATTGACAAAAATAAAACGTTCTGATTGTCTAAATGTCAAAATAAAGTGAAAAAGTCACGCGGAAGTGTAATGGGACAACGAAGCGCAGAATTATGTGACGGTGTGAGTGATGTAAACATCCTCCCACTAACGCTTTTTCAAATTTGTGAGGGAAAGTGAGTCCGTGCGGAGCGCGAGCGCGTCCCACAATGCACTCGCCGCTCAGCGGGAAACCAAAATGGCGAGAGCGAATGAGCCAAATCAGCCGTTTACCGTAGTGTAAAACGCTTAATACGTTAGATTAATCTCTCAAAAGCAGCACCACCTCGATTCACAGCGGAGCGCCTGCTGACTGTTTATGGTGTAGTTCTTCGTGTTTGTGACTCATTGTAACCCGGGAAAGTGGCCGAATGAGGTAAGAGAAATCCAGACAGGATTCAATCTGTTACAATAAAATAAGGGGGTGTGCGGGGTGCTTTCATCTCTCATTTACCAGCAGGTAAAAATACTTCCAAGCATACGTTTTCTGATTTCAACGAAACAAACTCTTTAAGCTTTTGAACGGGAGGCTTTTTTTTTTACAAGTCACATTGTTTTGAATGAGAAATCCTGTTAGCTCTCTCCAGCTATGCTGCTAACAAAAGAGCTTTCTCTGTCATTCTGTTTGGGCGCTTCACTGACCAGCCAATACAAAGTGCACTCGTTCCTATTAAATATAATTCTCTGCTTTTACATGTGAAATACCTCTAACCCGTCTACAGGGTAGTTTGAGACTACATTTTCTGTTTTTTGTTTATTTGAGCATGTCCAGTTTGCTATATTTGTGTTAATGTAAGCAAAAGTGTGGTGAAATTGTTTTTCATGAGGTGTTTTACTCATCTGACAGAGACTCAGCAAGTGCAGATAACCTGGCCGCCCATCAAAAGTCAACTCCGAGTCGCCAACACAAATCACCGGTGCCCTTGTCACAATTTCCCCTGAAAGATGGGCTGACTGACACGGCCAAACTTGCCAGCAAATTTGAAGAAGGGCAGGATGTCCTGGCCCGATGGTCAGATGGCCTCTTTTACCTGGGAACTATTTCCAAGGTGTGTACGAGATCTTGTACAATCAGAATGATTTCAAAATATAAATCACAAATAAATAAAGATTGTGTGTTGTTTTGATTGTAGAATTGGCTTTCTGGGGTAACGGTCATTTATACAGTTTGGTGGTCATTATCATACAAAAATGACAGTAACGTAAAAAATCCCATTTAACGTTTACATAAGGGGAAAAATGTAAACAATAATGATAAACTGTTAAATACAGACTTACTGTGAGCTATGTGATTGTTAACCAATACTATGTGCTTTTAATGAAGACAACGGCTTGCAGATTCTGTGAATAATTGTTTAAAATTTTAATTCCAAGAGAAAACTACAATACACCTGATTCTGCAAAATAACCCACCAATAAGAGATTCACCAAACAATAAATTGCACCAAAAGAGCTCTGTAGTGCCCACCCACTCCCATGAGTCTCCCTGCTCTTTTAAAGTAAACGTGAACACTATGCAAATTTTGATATAAATCAAATAAACATCAAATACATTATTGATGCATAAACATTAACATCCTAAATTAAGTTTTATCTGTTGTTTTTAATTTGATTGTCGTTAGCAAGCTTTGTAAATGCTATGATTTGCCTTGTAGCGGGCAGACATAAATGCACCATATCAATCGCACTACAACAAGAAAGAATGTGTCTAGATTATTCAGAAGTTTTTTTTTTATTTATTTTTTTCCACAGATAGATAAACATAAGCATCGCTGCTTTGTAATTTTTGAAGATCAGTCTAAATCCTGGGTTCTGTGGAAGGACATTCAGACAGGTAAATGCAACTAGTTTTAGAATTCTTTCTGATTTAAAAAATGAAGGTGCCTGTTACCAGTCTATTGTGTCTTGATGGCATCTCTGAGGTGGGTTTCATAACGAGATCTTGTTCATCCTGTCTTAGACTTATGCACATCGTACACTGTCTTATTCTGATACTGGTTCTCTTTTGCTATAAAATAACATTTCTGCTTTCCTTCTGGTCATTTTAATAGAAGATTGGTCAGTTCTTCTATTATGTTACTGCTTTTACGCTGTCTGACTTGTGGTTTTGCTGTTTGCCGCCTTTTGGTTTCTCTTCCCTATCTCCTTCATTCAGCCTGAGTTATCTCTTAATTTGTCCCTGACAGTTGACAGACCTCAGAGTCTCCAGGCTTACACAAACCGTAAGTCCCACATCGAGCCAGGAGACAAGAATAGGGAAGGTACCTATGGCATCTGTCGGTGTATCTCTTGGTAACAATTTAACAAAGGCGTTAATGCTTAGGCATAAAATGAACTCTCATAGTTTTATCTTCAGTTGTTATTTGTTTCAAGTGGCAGTTGCAGTGAAGTATTTCACAGTGGTGTTCACCATCAGTTTCAGCTAGCAACTATGGCATACCATTCCTCCTTTCCTCCTTGTGATCTTAAGTGGTTTGAACAATTTCCATTAGTAGTTCAGTAATATTCTTGAACGACAACCCCTTTTAGTCACCTTTAGGCGCTGTCCACATCTCATAAATATAGTCACTGGGTCTCATTCACTAAGTATACGTGTGCACAAGTTGCATATGAATGTTTTCAGAAACAAATACTGATTTACCTGAAAAAAAATCTATTCTAAACCTATAAAAAATGTAGGAACAATTAAAAGCATGCATGCGAAAAGCACACATTTCACCTTGGAAGTATGTATCACCTATTTAAGATTACACCTTTATCACTTTGTAGGGATGGCTAGATAAGCGTATCGGTACTGCACGGTTCACAAACTAATTCCAAATGGAAGTGATCATGCCTATCACCTTGGAGGTGGGCACTAAGCAGATATCCTGATGGGCACCAGCATAAAAAATACACATTTTATATTTTAAGTTTTATGCATTGTTAGTTTTTATATATTAGCATATTTGAAAAAATGATTTGACATAAAAATGCATGTTTATTTGCAACAGTTATACTAACAATAAAAAGACACTTATGGCATTAAAACAGCGACATCTGCTGACAGAGACCATGCTGCGTTGTCACAGGAACATCCCAGCTGAAGATAAAGAGGAAATTGCATGCATTTCGCCAAGTGCATTCCAAACCTCCAAGGGGTTAGAGATGATCAGTTCCATTTGGAATTTGTCCGAGAGCCGTACAGTACCGATAATCGTAATGATCCATCCCCATCACCTAGTTTTTTTCCCCCTATAAAATAATAAGAATAAGAAAATCTATATAACGAGCATCAATTCTATATATAATGAAGTCAATGTACATGTTTGTGTAGCTGCCTAATGAGGTCTGTAATGTCTAAAATGTTTGTTTAAACTTGCATTTTTAGGAAAGCACACTTGTGATTGCTCAAGGATGATGCTTTTTTAAGCCTGTTCAGATTTTCGACTGTCTTTTTTGCTAATCCGACTGAAATCTGATCATAATTAGATGGTCTGAACGGCAGCAAACTACATGAAGCCCCATTTGTGCAAATCAGCTTCTAGCTACATTCGTATGTGGTTTGGAATCCTATTCAAATCGTATATCTGAAAATCTGTCTCAGTCTGACCTCTCAGATCCGATTTAGCCCAGCTTTTTCACATCCTCATGCCGTATAAAACCCATCAGAGGTTTTTGCAGAAAACATACCGAATACCTTTGCAGAAACGAGCTTGTGTTGTTGCGAAGTGAAAGTCAAGCAAAAAAAACCCAAAATCTAATGCTAGTACACGTACCTCTTTGTGTTTTGAAAGCATCGGAGATGGCAGCACGGAATAAAGCCGCAAATCCCGGCTTCCTGTGTTTCTGCCGTTGCCTCATAAGACAAAATATATTAATACAGCGCGTCCGTGACAGCAACATATTGTCATGTCATAAGAGAACACCTGTATTGCTGTTACTGTTGTTTTCATCATAGGCGTAACTCAACGGCATTACCATAGAAACCAATGCACATTCTGAGAAACAAAAGAGCACATAAGAAAATACAAATTGGATATGAAACAGTTTGCTTGTGATATGCTGTGTGGACAGTCAGTTATTCAAATCAGATTCCATGCGGATATGCACTAGATTGGGTTTGGGCTGACAGTCTGAACAGGGCTTCAGAGAGTGCCTAAAGGCTGTAAAAGAAAGGTTTTGCGTAAAGCTCTTGTATGGAAATGTTTAGTGCATGTTTTATTCAAATGGCTAACCTCTGGCATGCTTATTAACCTCTCTTGCTTATTTGGAGTTTTCCAGATTTACAAAACATTAGATTGCAGTCCTGAAACAAATTTATGTCTTGTGAAATAAGAGGGAATTTTTGTAATGAAAAGTTCTCCTGTGCGTACAAATAGGAAATAATCTTTGCAATTATTAGTGAATGAGATCCACTATTCCCAGCTGTAAAGGATGAAACGGCTATATACATCCGCAAACCTAATTTTCTTTGTTCCTCCTTTCAGGGGACAGTGGAGGGGAAATGCTCTGTTCTATATGCCAGAATGAAAGCTCCGAGCCTCCCAATGAAATAGTTATCTGTGACAAATGTGGACAAGGTATACTATAACTATTCTTTTTTGTAAATCTGAGTCACTTCACACATCTATATAAGGGACTATTTCATCCCGATAATGTCTCTTCCATAGGATACCATCAGCTATGCCACGCTCCC